>NW_023501084.1:355000-426851 GCF_014066305.1 Letharia columbiana
CTTTCACTTCTGTTATCCGGCGCTCGGTTTTCACCCTACATACCCGGCGTTTCCTTCACGGTAGGTATCCGGCGCGTAAGGCGAGAATTTCAAGAATTTAAAGTTATCTAATTGACTTTTCGACTTGGAAATAAAACATCTTAAGTTTTCGATCTTTTTCGATATTTTATTATTTCGTAGTATAACTTCATTATAACTATTTTACTATTTTGACTGTTGTCGTTAAGGCTTAACGATCACGTGATATACCTTAGCGCGCTCGTGTTAAGTTACTCTCTTCTTTTATAGATATAAAAGTCTATATAGTTAACACAACTGAGTGCCTTACCTTTGTATTTCGATATATTTACTATTCTATTATTTTCTATTATAATTCTATTATAACTCTATTAGGATTAGATGATATATTCGATAAAGCTTAATCGAGCTGATATTTATATTTTAACAAACTCGCGATATATCTCGTATTTATACATTTATACTCTTGTATCGAATTCGAAAGTCTTTCTTCTTAGTCTAATCTAAATCTATACAAAAGCTTTTTTTCTTAGTTTAAGTCGTTAAAACTATCTATATTAAATAGCTTATTTAATAAGACGATAATAAGACGATATAGAATTATATTATTCCAACAAGTTGTCAGTGAGTTATTGATCGGTTATGGAAAAAAAATAGTATAAACGAATGATCTCATTCGATAAGAGACCTTGAAAAGTTCAAAGGGGCCCCCCTTCTCTCCTATTCTCAACTACCCCCCCTCCACTTAAAGACTCCCTCTCCCCCTCTCTCTCCCACTTTCAACTCCCCCCTTCTTCCCACTTTTGATTACCCCCCCTCCCCCTCTCTCCCACTTTTGATTACCCCCCCCCCCTCTCTCCCACTTTTAATTACCCCCCCTCCCCCCTCTCTCACTTTTGATTACCCCCCTCCCTCCCCCTCTCTCCCACTTTTGATTACCCCCCCCCCCTCTCTCTCCCACTTTTAATTCCCCCCCCTCCCTCCCCCTCTCTCCCACTTTTGATTACCCCCCCCTCCCCCTCTCTCTCACTTCTAATTACCCCCCTCTCCCCCTCTCTCCCACTTTTGATTACCCCCCCTCCCCCTCTCTCCCACTTCTGATTACCCCCCTCTCCCACTTTTGATTACCCCCCTCCCCCCTATGGCCCAAATCGATTTTTGAAAACGGCAAAGGCATTCGATTGCGACTTCACTGGGGCGCAAAAAAAGATCAAGTCACGTGACCGTCGGCGCTTGGCGCCAAGCGTCAAGCACCTTGGGCTCACTCTTCATCACGTGACTCTTAACGCCAAGGTTTTTGATCTTGGCTTTCATGTGACGTGTCTTTATGCGCCCGTGTTCAGTCGCTCTCTCCTTCCATAGAACTCCATCATTACCATTACAAATTGTCTTTCCTTACACTTCCACACAGGATACTTTAGAGGCTACTCGAGTTGCGAGTTTTCCTAGCACAGGTAGCCCCTAGCAACTCAACCGCGTAGAATGCGTGAGAGTGCTGAGATATGTGCATAATAGATCTGAGCGCCCGGAGCGCCCGGAGCCAGCTGTAGCACCTGCAGCTCCTGGGGCTGGGGCTGAAGTTTCCAAATTGCCGATGTACTTTTCGCGATTACTTTCTGCCCCTATTGCGCATAGCACGCAGTCGTAGGCATTAAGGCAACGCTTCTCAGGTCTTTCATCGCCGCCAACCTTCTCAAAACCTAGGAATTTCGTGTATGCGGCACGCCACAGTCCCGATACCTCCTCAGTAGCTTCAGCGTTTTGGAGTGCGCGGAGCGGAACTCGATTTGGATGAAAGAATGAGTTAGAACACTTGAAAATGTTGGTTGTGATGTGCCATAGAGCAAAGTGCGACTATACAGTGGGTGCGCGATAGCGTAGTACGTGATCGAGATCTTAACGGTTTCCGCAGGGTCTGAAGAGTGTGCGTATACCTATGAGCACGCATTTGTATGGGCCTAAGCGTGCCTTAGCTCAGTGAGCTCGAAAACATCTATCGCATTGGGCGCTCGAGCAGCGCTTATTCTGCTTGTCTGGCACTTGCAAGATGAGCAGCCTTTAAGTTCTTCTTCATTTGCTGTTGAAGTATAACAAAGTGCTCTGTGATCCATTCTCGATTACTCTTGATAAGGTCCACAGCGTTAGCATGGACTACATGACGCGACGCTGTTGAAATGCCAGCCCTCTCTCCTTTCTCATCTTGCACAGCTACTTATTACATATGTAGAATTCCGTGCTCCGTATCCCCAGGTACCCCCAGCGCCAACCGCAACCCTTCCGAAACTGAGCCGCTTCCCTTTATGACTCAACAGAAGCTCTTCACATGAGCATGAGACAAGAAACAGCATATTATGTCAAATCTCCCGCAGACGAAATCAGCCTCAGCCTAGAGTGAAATCATACCAATCCAAGTTCTAATCCTCCCACACATCACGGACGATTCTCCCGAGTGCTTTTTGATAGGCAATGCCGTTCTCCCACTCAATCCACATCACATTATTAAACTCATATAGATCCTTAGCAGCGAGCCGCTCCTCAAACAGCCACTCATCCAAACTTGGCTCCTCCTTTCGCGATTCACCTGCACAGTCTTCGAACATTGCGATAGATCCCCAGAGGCGTGACTTAATGACAGTATCGACTCCCTCGTGTCGAGCGGAAGCTCGCGTCGCCATTCGCATCGCAAATGGGAACACAGAGTTACGAGGCTTCCCGGACCCTGCATTTTATGCTGGAACCAGGCTCGGTATGTGCGAGTGAAAAGCATTGGCGATGACTCGTTCTGCACGTTGGTCTCCAACTGGTATAGAATACCAACACTGCGTTTGAAGAGATAGCGTGTGCGTGTAGTAACATGGAATATCTTGTACGGTGCAAAGTAGTCTTCGAATTCACGATGCTTGTCTGGATAGTTTGCGTAACGAGACCAGCCGTCCGGCATCGGTCCTTCTGAACTTTCAATGCAGCTCTGATATGCCAGGCAATCACTAGACATAGATCTTCGTTCCGAACAAGTGTCATCACTACTGTACCATCGGATCGTAGGTATCCTTTTCTGTAAGACCCTTCTCTGTAACGTGCGACGACCATCAGTCTGTGAACTCTCTTTGATACAGTGACAGCCGCTTTGTCAGCTCCATGGATCCATTTCACCTGTCAGCCCGCGCGAAACCAACTTAACAAGCAGCTTTTTGTCAAGCGTGCTCCGAAAGAGAGCCGTCTTTCATGGTTTTGCATGTTGCCAGAGAAGCGCGACGTCAAAGGAGATCTCTGGCAGTCTACAGAAGAATCCGCCATCATCAAGTCGGGACAGCTCGGTGGTTACCCCAGTGAACGCTGCTGTAGCACGTTCTGGTTGGATAAGGCCTTCGTGTCAGGACCGGTACAGATGCAATATCAATGTAGGTATATTTAATAAGATAACTAAGGTACCGAACTATGTAGGTGGAAAGGAGGCATGATATGATAGGGGATGCTTCCGCCAAGGCCCGCTAGCTATAGGGCTGAGGGGTGTGTCAAGGGTACGCTCATAACACTACCCCCCCCTTCGTTAAATCATATCCCATGATTGGTGAGTGAAAAGGTAGAAAAATGGGTATGCATGCACGCTTGACGCCTGAAAAATGGTAAAAGCAGTAAAGAAATAACCGTATCCGGGAACCCCAGCATCGTACCTTTCTCCGTCAGAGGTATTGGGGACGGTAGCAGCTTTTTATATTTACGCTGTAGCGACGTCGCTAGCCGGGGTGTATGCGCATGTAGGGGGCCTAGCCGGGAGGAAATCGGTGTGGTATAGCGAAAACCATGCCCATAGGCGCAGGGGTAAACAATGGTGATTTCCGAATTCGTATTTGAGCGGATGGGATGTCTGTGGAATGATGCGACGTGATTAATTGAGGGCTCCCGAACCGAACCGAGCCGCAGGCGCTAAAAACTCTAATCCAATATCAAGTGACTTTGGTGCAGTGTTCTCTGTGGTATGTCATTTAGCTGATATCGATCATGTTTCGTGACAGCGACAACGTGGTCCATGTGTGTACTGGTATGGCTCCGGAAGGTCTTCAGGGTTGTATTAGCGACGGGGGCCTGCGCGGAAGGCCATGCATGAGGTGATTCCTGATTGACATGGGTCTGAGGGATCGATTCTCGGTTTTGGAAAAAATGAGGCTATCATGAAGACATCGGACGGTTTCAATTCGACTGAAAATGGGGTGTCCGAGGTAGTTCCGGCCCGGGGACGCTGCCGCTGTTGAAGGCCCCTCGCCCTAATTCCTTCATAGATGAGGCTCTTCGGAATATCGCTTATGGAATTCGTCCACCAGGTCCTGGCAATTTTCGAATTCACCGCCGTCCGCATTATACCAGTTAGGGTTATTATCGAGGCCTTTCTACTTAACTTTATACTTAAGACAACCATAGATTAATTTAAAGCTAAATATTTCTTCAACAACCTATTCGATTTGATCGTTAATAATAATATACTTCGGCGAAGAGTTTATCTACTCTAATAAGAGGTTATTTATCGCGAGACTTAAGAGATTAAGATAGAAGACGTCGTAAATTCTTATAGTTGGCGGAAGTTCTAGACGATATAAGATTTCCACAAGGCCTATAATATCGAATAGACTAAGTCTCTTATAATTTAGTTTGCGGGAAGAGCGATCGAAGATGATATTCTTGCTATTTAGGAAGATCTTATCGCCTATTTAAAAAGTAACCTTTTATCGATACTTATTAACTTATATAATTATAGCCTTCTAAGCGCGATCTATATTACTTCGAATATATTTAAGAACTTATTTTATATAATTTATGATATTCTCCGCTTAAGTAGTATTAAGACGCTTATATATGATCTCGTAGTCGGTAATATTCGGGCTAAAAGTTATTCGAGGATAAAATCTCTTATTTGCGAGAAAAGATGGGATACTAGTAGCCGATAAGGTAGTATTATTATCGACGAACTTGGTAATAGATAGCTATCTTACCTAGTCGTCCTGTATATAATTATAATATATTCGAAGATAACGCTTTATATTCTAATTCGCTCGTTCGATCTATCTATCGATTTTAGAGTAAAAGACTATTAATAGCTTAACTGTGATATTTAGTCTCTTATAAAAAGACTTCTATATAATAGCTATAAATTAGAAGTCTCGATTCGATATTATTAAGATTAATAGGTTATATAGACGAAACACTTTCTTAAGTAATAAGTTGACTATCTTCTTAGCGGTAGTATTTTTATTAATATTAGAATAGGCTACGTAGTAACGTTTCTTAATAAGTTAATCGATCGCTACTTAAATAGCGTTATAGTCGTCGGATATAAATAAGCCTATAACGAAGTCGATCGATATATCTTACTATCGTTTCTGTGGGATTAATAGAAACTATAGTAAGTTATACTTTCAATTACGAGGCGCCTTAATTCTTTAATAGATATAGTAATTCTTAACGTAGGTGGTTACGGTAGCCCTTATATCTCGCTAGTAATATTCCCTTTTAAGCAGTTTATAAGTACGTGCTACCCCGAGATAACTATAGAACGATTAATTATATACCTCTTAAATAATATCGATATATATATCATCGAATACTCATAAACGATTCTTATAATAAAGCACCTCGTCTTATACGAAGTATTTACTAAGAGTAATTCCTCGAAACTTATCCTTATTTTCGACGATAGCCTCACGGATTTTCATATAATATTCGTCTTTCTTATTGGCCCCTACTACTTTATAATAGATAGAGTTATCGATTACATATATATCGATATCTTCGTCATTTAATTCTAATCGATTAGAGGTAAGAATTATCTAATACTATTAGCGTAATCGTTCGTTTCCGAAATCGATTAGTTTATACCCAGCTATTCGTGTGAGTATATCGACCTTAACGTTCTGAGGTCCAGATCGGTAAATAATCTTTATATTAAATTTTAATAATATATCCAAATATCGGGCCTAGCGTCGACTAAGGTTTCTTCCCTTAACAAAATATATTAGTTCTTTATAATCGGTGAAGATCTTAATAGAGACGTTCGTATATTCTAATTTAGGGCGCTAGTGTTCTAGATAGCGAATAATTATTAATAGTTTCTTATCGTAGATCTAATAATTGTATTTGATCGGAGTTAGATTTTTGCTATAGAAGGCTATCGAGTGAAGTACTCCCTTATCGTCGTATTAGAAAAGAATATCTTTATTAACGTAGTCGGAAGAGTTAGTCTCTAAAACGACCTTTTTTATTTTATCGAAATAACGTAGGACTGAAGCTTCAGTAATAGCGACTTTGAGAAAGTGAAAGGCCTCTTAATATGCTGGGAACCAATTAAATATAATCTTCTTTGCCGTGAGTTTTACTATAAGTTTAACTATTTTAGAGAAGTCTCTAATAAATCGCCGGTAAAAATTGTAAAATTCGATAAAGGCCTATATCTCTTTAAGATTGATAGGTGTAGTCTACTCGATAACAGCCTAAATCTTAATAGAGTTTATTCATAACCCGTCTATAGACATCAGTAAGCTTAGAAACTTGATTTCCTAGATGTGGAATTCGCACTTAAGAATATTTATCTAAAAGCCGGCGTTCCTTAATTTCTAGAGAATTTATCTGACGTGTTAGATATATTCCTTTTTTATCTTACTATAAATAAGTATATTATCGAGATAGACCTAGTAGAAGTCGTTTAGATATTCGAATAGAATGTTATTTATATATTATTGATATATAGTTAAGCCGTTAATCAGACCGAAGGGGAGGACTCGATACTTATATACTTTAAGGGAGGTAACAAAAGTAGTAAAATCCTCGCTATCGGGATACATACGTAGTTTATTAAACGCGGCTATAATATCTAACCGAGTAAGATATTTATATCCCTAAATCCTTGTTAAAATCTTATCTATTAGTAGGATTAGGTATTGGTTTCTTTTAGTAATAGCGTTTAGCTTTCGATAGTTTATATAAAAACGTAACCCTCTATTCGGCTTTTCCGCGAATAGAACGAGTGAGGCGAAAGATATATAGCTTGGTGTTATGAATCCCTTCTTTAGATGTTCATTTAGATACTTCTTTATCTATTCTAATTTATATCCTAATATTAAATAGATCCTACTTTTCGGAAGTTTCATTTTATCGAAGCTATCGTTAAATTCGAGCTTGTAATTATAAGAATAATATGAGGGAAGTATATCCGCTTTAGTTCTATCGAAAACATCGAGATAGTCATAATACTCCGCAGATAGCTTACGTTTTACCTTCTTAGAACTAATCTCGTCGACGCTATTAATCTAAATAAGACAGTTAGAACCACAACATCTCTTATATTTCTTTCCTAAGTCGCAGGGACACGGTTTATTAACCGATATACGAGTTTCGCGAGATATTCGGGTAGAGGGAAGCGTATGTGATATAGGCGACGTGTTATAGATCTCATTCATTATTAATATAAATAGCTTATTATCTTTTTCACGGGCCAGCTAATAGTAGACCGCTATATTAATCTCAGCGATATTAATGAACTTAGGCTCCTTATTATTCTCATTCTTATTTAATAAGAAGATATCTAAATTAGCCTCGTTATCGCAAGTAAGTGAGGGAGAGCTTTATTATTTTAGTATAATAGATAAGAGAGTAAGTAGTGTAAGTAGCCGAAGCTCCGGAGTTGGTAGAAAGGGGAGTTCGTCTACTATTAATATCTGATTACTATTATAATTATATCGATCGAGTAGAAAGAGTATCTTATCCCGTAACATGTCAAGAACTACCTCGTATTTATTCATTCAAGGTTTCTCGACTATTATATCGTGTTTCAATAATGCAATTAGCATTAAGCATATTTCTTCTTGATGGCTTTTTACTATTATCGTTAGGAGTAAGTAGTATGTAATTAGTCGTTTTACAATCTAGCCGTTATAATCTCTTAGCGGTTTAGATTATAATAGTAAGAGTGATTTCAGATATAAGGCTTTATATATCGCTGGGACTAAGGATTCGTTTATGACTATATAAGCCCCGATATATTTACTATCTATAAGAGAGTTCTTAAATAAGTAAATCCTCTCTTATAAAGAAAGCGTGATTTATATACGGAAAGAACGACGTGTTAGGGCGTCATTAGGAGTATCTACCAGGTACACTTTATGAGTATCTCTTACCGTGACTTTGAAAGAGACTATTCGTTTTCCGAATTCGAGAAAGAATCGTCGCTACCCGTAGTGTCGACGTTATCGATTTCGAATTCTTCGTTCATTTTCAACGCGTGAAGTCATACTTCCTCGAAGGCCTTTTTGCCGGCCTCGGTTTGAATAGATATTATATAGTCCTTTCGATAGTAGCCTTTCTTGCTATAGTTATAGTATATTAATTCCCTTAACTTTAAATCGATCGTAATATTTAGAGGCGTAGTGATTATACTTAAACTAAACTCGATAACGAGTATAAGGCGTACATTAACCGCGGGTGCTATCGTCGATATTCGTATTATAGTTAACTTGATAGTAGTCTTTATAAACTCGAAATTCTTATAATCAACACGTTGTGAGTTATTCAGCTTTCGAAGATATTCTTTTACAGCCTTTAAGATAGTAAAACCTTCTACGACCTATCATACCTCCTTTAATTTCTTTCTTAGTTTCTTGAAAAGGTAGTTCTCTAATATAAGAGTTTCGTTATAGCTAAGAATAATGTCTAGTCGAATAAAGTCTAAATAGAAGTCGATAAAGGGTCGAGTTCTTTATTATAGAGTATATATATTACGTAATATATTACTACGTCGATCTAAGTTCTTATAAATATTAGCTAACTCGTTTATAATCTCAGTAAAAGACTAATATAAGTTAGTGAAGTTTCGAAGTCTTTTATATATCGTATATTATATAGCCTTATCGCCGAGTCGTGAGACTATATAAACTATCTTGGAGTTTTTAATAAAATAATAATCGCTATTAGCCTTAAATTTCTATTTTATTCTAAAGGATCAGTCGTTCTAGATAAGGTTAATACTATCGATAAATAGAGGTAGATCTAAGACCTTAACTAATTTATCTTTTAACCGTCTAGGTATACGTTTCTCCTCAATTGAGAATAGCCGTAAGTCTTTCATAGACTATAAATTAAGATTATTAACTTTTCGCTATAGAAAAGTTATATCTTTCTAAAAGTCTCGGGCTAGTTAGTTTACCTTCTCGATTATTCTATAGATCTAAAATAAATCGTTTATAGCTAGATCCTTTTTCATTACGACGATATAATATCGAATAGCAATCTTTCGAAAATCGTCTCGCTTCTAACGAATATTATTTAGTATAATTATGAATTCGTTAGGCTAATACTTAATTTAATATTATAGTTATAGAGTATTAGCGATATCTTAAAACGTTTCTATCGAGTCGAACTCGTCGGCTATATTATCTAATAGAACTAATATTCTTTAAAACTTAGTTTACTTAAGTAGGATCTTAATTTAATCTATTCTTTCGATATTAAACTTTGTTATAGAAAAGAGAAAAAGAAGATTTGAAATAAAGTGGAGAGGAGTTTAAATACTTCGAAAGAATAGGTATTAAGGATATCAGATATACTAGAGAGTAGTGAAGTTTCTCGAAGGCGCATCGAAATTATTCGGTGTTGAGAATAAAAATTTTCACTGTGAAGCCCGAGGCGAGATTGTTTCTTTGCGGGGAATTTAACACACTTATTTCCTAACTGTTTAAGGCGTCAAGAAGACTATAAGTGCTTTAAACAGTAGCCTTTCAAGTGCACTTGCTCCGCTCAGAGGGTCCCTTATCTCATAGAGAAGTTATATGCGGGGAAGTTTCGGAGAATAATATCCTAAATTGGCTGTAACTCGGCCGTTTCTTGTCTGATTGGGGCCTCATTGAAACCCTAGACGTTATAATATATGAAGTTGCAGTGGTGCTGCTGGTATGCGTTTTAAATGTGAAAATATGAGATAATATTGGCTATTTCTTTCGATTCGCTAGCCGTACGAATAATCCAATGCCTTATTTATCCCTCAACCACTATTTGCCGAGACCGTTTCGCTATCCCATTTAGGCTCTTTAAAATCGATTTACCTATCTAGTAGACTTATTTAGAAATACGATAGCTCAACTTAATTTCTTATCAAAGCCCCTACCAGCGCGTTTCTTTAAATTCATCCGCTAATACGAATAAAATAAGTAAGTTAACCTTAGTTATAATATTAGAATCGATACAGATGCAATATCAATGTAGGTATATTTAAATATATGCTGGGGCGCGGGCTTTTCAGTAGTGAAAAGCTTGCCGAGTAATCGTATGGGAATACGCTACACTTAATATGAGCCACCTCAACGCTAAAGCCACCTCAATATCAATTTTCTCAATTTCTTAACTCATTTATCCCTTATCTATCTACCACAATCACAACGATGTCTAACTTATATACCGTTATTTAAGAACGTATTCAATAGGCCTTAGTCTCTATTGCCCTCGGAATAAAGCTTAAAGTCACTCGATTGATTACTCAATTCAACGTGCTCTACGATCAGCTCCTATATCGCTATAATAAGATCCCCCTTAAAGATAGCCACTCTTACGCGCCTACAGATTCTGAAAAATAAATTCTTCATCAATACATACAACGGCTCGATAGATCGGGAATGTCTTATTATCGTTCGATGTTTATAAAAGTTGCAATTTTTTTTTAGGTCTGCTTATTAAGCGAGAATTAGATATTATTCAACGAGCTGCAATAGCCCGAACAACTCGAAAAGCAAAACCAATACGATGTTTTAGAAGAGAGGTATTATTATTCTTATCAAGCCCGGTCTTAGATCATTGCACGCAAAAAAACAAAAATTGAAAAAACTTTAAGGGCTTTGGAGTGGGTAAATACTAAAGAGTCTCGGGTATGAGCCATCTGTTTCGTAGACGTCCTCGTAATTTTATAACTCTACGTACTTAGTTTATTATTATATTTTTAATAAAAAAAAAAAAAAAAAAAAAAGAGTATATAAAAATTTTTTATTTTTTTTTTCCTCCTTTTTTTTTAACCCTCCCACCCACCTCCCTTTTTTAAAAAAAAAAAAAAAAAAATAAAATTTTAAATTTAAAAAAAAAAAAAACAAAAAAAATAAATTTTAAAATTTAAAATTAAAAATTTTTATATTTTTTAATTTTAAAAAAAAAAAAAAAAAAAAAAAAAAAAAAAAAAAAAAAAAAAAAAAAAAAAAAAAAAAGGGGGGGGAGGAAAAAAAAAATAATAAAAAAACCCAAAACCAAAAAAAAAGCCAAAGGGGGGGGGGGGGGGAGAGATTTTAAAAATCCTTATTTTTAATTAAAATAAAAACCGAAAAAAAAAAACCGTTAATTTTATATTTACTTTAAATGGTATTAAAAAAAAAAATAAAAAAAAAAAAATTAAAAATAAACTTATTTTATACTGCGGGATGACATTCCCCGCGCACATGACCAGCCTTAACGATTAATCGCCGTCGCTCATATATGTTTACTTGAAAAGTCCAACATATATTGTACCACGGGCTATCCTTTTCAATGGTATCAGGTTCAGAGAATAAACACTCACTCAGTCTTTTATCTTTGATAATATTCTAAATCTCTTGGTCAGGCTCCCTGGGATGGAAAACTCCCGGAAGACTTTTTGTCCGCACTCCGCGTTATACCCTCATAGAGCGATGATAGCAACACAAGCGTTTGCGTAAATGGCTGACATGTTATTCAAGTATGCAAAGAAATTTTACCCATAGATACCGTTTTTGAGGAGGCCCCATCGCATCTTTGATAGTCTCGGATATCCCACCGAGGAGCCCTTCGCTGCTCAAGTTATCGCCAAGTGCGATCTTCCTATCCTACTGCTTACCGGCATCAGATACTCCATTTGACCCCAAACATAGCTCGAGGCGACGTATCTCTCTTCTGAAAGAGTAGGTATAAGGCACCGTCGTCAGGTATTCAAGAGCCAGCTCGGATATTGAGATGGGAGACTTTCATGGATAGGAGCCCAGAAATTCCCGCCTTAATCTTTATCACACCTCTGTTACCGCCGTTGAAGAAGATCCGTATCGATTTAGAGAGAGTCTAGGACTCGGCCCCGGCCAGTGTTATTTAGCTGAGAGGTGCGCCATACCAGAGCACACATTTACCGTAGTGTATCATCTGTGAAGATCTGCGGAGATGTATCGTCTGGCTAATTGAATAGAGATAAATGGATACGTTTAGGACTCTCATGATCGCTAAGACGGCCGATTAGAGCATTCCTATCAATGTCGAGGGTGGGCGAGACACTCTTTAGTACTGATTCCCGCAACGGTGCTAGGTTCGATAGAAGCGCTTTGGCGAATAGGCAATTGCAGGAAGGGAAGAATCTGAAGGCACACATGGCAGGCTGAGGAGCTTTTTTTGGGAGGTTGAGGATCAGTGAGGGCCAAATGAATAGTGCATATGGTGGTTCATGGAATATAATAAGGCGCCGGATTCGTGAAACACTACGCGCTTCACCGGGATCGTCTCCAGTGACTTCAGAAACTTCAAGCCAAGTTATCTGATTACTACGAAAGTCCCCTGATGCCTCGCAGCCAGTGCTGAGCGTAGCGCAGGCACCACACGAGACTGAAGCCTGCTGCTCAGATAGTAACTAACAGCGGCCCTCTGCCACTCGAAGAGACGCTACCGCAAAATGGTCGGCACGATTTGGCAAAGTCTTCGTGTGGCAGATACGATCGCTAAGTC
This sequence comes from Letharia columbiana, assembly GCF_014066305.1. Classification (NCBI taxonomy): domain Eukaryota; kingdom Fungi; phylum Ascomycota; class Lecanoromycetes; order Lecanorales; family Parmeliaceae; genus Letharia; species Letharia columbiana. The sequence continues at coordinate 367,760 of NW_023501084.1, forward strand.
TTTACAATATTCTTTACAATATTTGCTTTAACTCCAAGATTTATCTCAATAGACAACTCTCTAGCGGCTCTCGGGCCCTCAACGCTCTCCACCTTATTATGATACACTCAGTCTTGATCCAGGCGTTCCTAATCATACCCTCAAGCAGCAAGAACAATGGGTTTGAAATCATTAACCCTTTCAGACGCCAGTGCGCAGACAGCAATATATCGCGGACACCGTTGATGTACTTGTATCTGATACCGAACGCTTGATTAAGTGTCGAAGATAGTTCCGAGTGCTTCTCATTAATGGTAATCAGTTGATGCATGACAAACTGCTGCGAATAACAGCATTCGTGAGAAGTGGTGTTTAAAGTGAACATCGCCCTCATCAGCGGCGCGGGCAACATTCAGTAAACGTTTCAGACACTATAGTTGTATAGGTCATTTGAATGATAATCTTTAGTGTTCGAGGCTACACATGCGCTCAAAGATGAGCGGATCAAATACCTTTCCATGGTCTGCGATTGCTTGCGAATGTGTCTCGCTTGTGGTAAGTTCTCTTCCGACAATACCAAATAACGGACTGCATCTATCGGCCTGACTTTGTGCCCTGGGAGTGTGCGAGTTGTGTGAGGTTTAAAAAGTATGCTACTCGACCCAAAGAAGGCAACCAATTCTTGCGTAGCACATCTACTACATACCGACAATTTCGATACACTCGGAGCTCGACCTGTCCGCACCTACCACTACGTGGCGAACATTGACACCGTTCATCTTGGCTACGATCCGGCACTAGCGCGATCTGTAGCAGTGAAAGCGCGGCGAGCTCGGTGACTTGAGCGTGGCGCTCGTGCTGAAGGACTTGACCTTTTTTGGCTGTGTGCAGGAAGCAGGGCATTGACATTTACAGTTCGTTGCTCGGTCGATTCATCCTGTGATGCATGATCGGAGATGGCAGTCCCGAAGCGCCTTTGTCTATCTTTGCCAGCGTGTACGGTTCCAGAGTTCAAGAAAAGGAATTGAGACGTGCGGTCGTTGACACCTTATCAGCAGAGCTTGGCTTGCTTACTCACAATAATTTTTATCGTGATACATACATTCGAAGAGAAGCAATGGGTTGAAGAGAAGAGAAAAATATCTAGGTGGGAGAAAATAGCGCCGCACCGGGCGGCAGCATATGTACAAAAGCCAGACAAATGTACAAAAAAGGTTACGGATCACAGACCCGCAGACCCAAAGGAAAGAACCCAACACCCTGCCATATGTTGCAGTTTGTCGAACTTTTAGTCATCGAAGATATGGCTCTTAGCAAGAGCCTGCACTGCTCGTGCGATTGTAGTACATTTCAATCTTTGAGATTTCCATGATGTTGTCTTGCAGTGGGGGAGCGCCTGTCCAACCCGGATCTCCATTACTGCAACACGAGGAAATTAGCTCTGGCCCTAGATTCGAAGGGAAAAAAATGAGGGGTAGTGTAGAGACTGGATGGCTTACCTCCAATTGTTCCACAGCCAGCTCCCGGCAGTGGATGGGACATTGTCCGTCAGTGTTTGCTGCAGCTCGCCATTCAGATAGAAATCCGTACGACCAGGGAGCCAATCAATTCTGTACTCTTGAAAGTCATTCGTTGCGTTCGATGGAAGAGCCATTTGAATTGTGCTAGCTTCGGCGTCGGCGTTGGCTCTCTGATTCGTGTAATGCACGCCCTTCCATGTATCGCCGGTGATGAGCTCGATGTCCACTTCTTGATTGTCGTCCTTGTAGAAGAAGGCGCCGTGACATGTGCCAGCGACTGTGCTGGCCTTCATCGTAGTGCGTACGCTACCGTAGAGAATATCTTCGTCTTGAGTCGAGACCTCGGCGCCGAGAATGGGAGATGCGCTCTGGCCTCCGGGTACTTTGAGTTGGAGAGTTTCACTGTTGACAGCTACATTGGACGTGGTGTAAAGCTGGGTGTATGGCGATGATCCGATGGTGTAGGTGCTAATAGCTAGATCATCTGTGGGAAAAGATGCTAAGGTGGAGAAGTCAAAGGTCTGCGAGTGCGTAAAGCTGCCTGCGCCATCTACTACCCACATGCATCCCTCTTTGCTGGGTGCTAGTGAGGTCCCTGGCACTGCTGGCCCGTTTGACTGGGGCTGCGGAGTTGCAGAAACTTGCGGAGTGGCAGAGGGTTGCGGAGATGCAGAAACAGGAGCAGAGGAAGCACAGCTTCCAAAGGCCGACTGACATCCGGTCGCGCAGTATGCCTCTGAGTTTCCTGTGAAAGTTCAGCAAAGTTTTTAATGACCGCAGATGCGGAACGGAAGACTCACCACACCATCCGGAAGCCGAGCAGCAACTTCCCCCATACGGGTCGTTGGGGTTACAGATATAGCCATTAGCAGCTCCGCAGGTGTTGTCTGGTGTCAGGGTTCTCTTTTGTATGCTGAAATGAGTGTGAGGCAGGTGCGCCGGTATTGCGGACACGGCGGAAAGCAGGAACAAGGTGATGCTGAGCATGTACATGATGAAAAGACTGTGGTGGTGTTTGAATGATCAAAGTCGAGGTGCCTGCATCTGATCCTTTGTAAATGAGAGTGAGACAATGAAACAAAGAAGAAAATGTTGTGTTGTGGTGGTTGAGAAGGAGATAAAGAAATGAGGCCGGAGACGGTGAATGTGCTTTATCTTGTTGCGTTGCCCTACTCTACGTGAGAGTGAGACGGACGAAGCTAAGGAAATTGTGGAAATCTCTGTGTCAAAGCCATAAGGCTGCGCAAATGATTGGGAAGCGCAGCCAGCAAATGAAAGGATTACATGCAAAGAGAGATTTGAAGGATTGAAAGAGTGAAAAAGGAACATGGGTCATGATTGGATATAATTGAATCTGTGAGTCGGTGAGAGCTTGTGGCGGTGATGAGAGTTTAATTGGATCAAGCAGGTCGAGATTTGGCACAAGCATGAAATAGGGGGTTACATAGGGGGCCAAACAGGGGGGGGACACATAGGGGGCGGAAGTGGCTTTTCCCATCCCAGTTCCCCCGCACTAGATCCCTGTCACTGCCTTACCTTAAATTTGAGTGGAGGAAAGGGCCGCGGCACGACCCCTGAGACCCGTCAGCCTCAAACTCTATTCCCCCCTAATGCCCCTCTAATATTTCAAGGAACGAATCAGAAGAATCGTTCGCCACGACTCCTGCATCTCCGCAATTATCCGCCATCCGCCATCCGCCATTCACCAATCATGAAACAAAGACTCCGTCAATTAAAACCCGTATTGACACAAGTCTTCTCAATTAAAACCCGTATTGACACAAGTCTTGTCAAATTGAGCTCCAAGCGGCGCAATCATCGCCGCTCCAAATTGAGTTTCCCGCTTAAGATTCGGTAAATACATGTACATGTACCCTCCAACCGTAACAAAACAAGGCTTGATCAAAGCGCATTTACATAAAGAACGAGGAAATTGGATATCTTTATCACCGCAACTGTTAGCGCAAAATCACTGGGATTGCATTGTCCACATGCAGTCAAAAAGGGCCTGCACACGGCCAAGCAATCCTTCTACCATGTACTAACTGAAATAAATACGTGTGCTTCAATAGCCCTCTTCACAAGCTAATACTTTGCCATGAATGTTGTTGTTATGCTAATACGGTATCTGTATATTCCAGAGCAAAATCTTCTTGATTGCCTTTCGTTGGCAAATTGCGTTGGATTTGAGATTTTGGGTTGCAGGCTTTTTTCACCCGCGTGTCCACATAGTCCAACTTTTGGGACTTCATCCTCCTGTCAATGCATCGTACGTGCGTTACAATCCTTGCGTCTACCAATTTACCATGCGGAAATCGGTACAGGTGATGCTTGAGGGTATCCGTAGAGCCGCCTGTCATCATTACCTTGGTGGCCAAGTACATCTGGCTCATACGTCCATACACAATACACGAATCCGCCGCGCTTGGAAAGCAAATTTATCGGGCATTCGCAGAGTAATGGACAGCATGTAACGTATCCATTGCGCAGTCTGGGATGAATAACTTGGAGATTGTTCACGGAAGCCGCCTCACCCGGGTGCGCTATCCGACACGAGGTCAACCACCCGCAAAATGAATGCTGCCAAGGAACAAATATTGTGAATATTGGGCCAGCCGCTTTACCGGTGTAGAGACTGCAGTCGCACTGATGAACGAATCAGGAGTGGGGTTCTCAACAGTTTGCGAAGCGTTGTCGCCCTGCTATCTTAACTTTTTAACAGCGCGGTAGTAATTCTTCGCGTCAACCTACATGCAAACACTTAGGTGAATGGATCTGAGCATCATTACCTTATTTTGTATGTTGGGAGAGCCAGCCCAGAGTCTAGATGTGTGGGTGTCGTCTTGTCCGGTTTGATGACAAGGACCCTTCAGTGCAGAGTGCAACAGATATCTTCACCTTGCCTGGGAAAGAGAAAGGAACTAAGGAGAGATCTCGTGCCTTCCGAAAATTATGGCGGGCTTGCAGTTCCATTGGCTTCCCATCTAAGTACGACCGGTCCGAAGTTAGGCAGTGGCGAGTCTGGCAACACTATAATGGCCGCGTGACAGGGACTGCTCCGCTGTCAACACAAACTTCTCTTCAGCCTCGGCACCGCAAACACAAGCGTGGCATTCACTATAGAATATCCCCCATTATTTCATCTCCCGTATTCATCGTGCTTTGTTATCCTGCTCACCATGCCTCGACCCACCATGATCAGACAACGGAATCCAAAGGGCAGGTTCTCGAGCAGCCACGCAGTTGTCACAGCAGCACTGACGCAATCTCCATTCCCCTTCCTCAGCCTACCAATAGAGCTACGTCTCACTGTCTACGCGTACGTCTTCAGCACTCGCCGGAAACGCACACTTCGCCGCCTTGAAGACCTCACGAACCAAAGACTGCCATCCGAAATCCAGAAAATCAAGCTTTTCAGCACTGCTATCCTCACAACTTGCAAGACCATCTGCGCGGAAGCACTGCCAGCATTCTATACCAGCCAGTCCTTTCACTACTCCACCGAGCGCGATGGTCTTTTCCGCCAACCTACCATCCCGGCCGAATGCCTGAAGTGGGTGAAATACCTCAGCCTCGATATCACCACGGAAGCCGGCAATGGAGTCGATGGCATCCTCGCCACACACGTACGGAACATCGTCACGCACTGCATCAAACTGGTCAGCTTTACATTGCACATACCCGTACTTGCCTACAAGACGACTATTCCGTTGAGCCAGCTGCAGTCCAAATTGACGCAAAAATCCGCGACGGCAAAGGCCCTGCGCGCCTTACGCTCTCGCGTCGACAGGCTCAGCATCGTCACTCTCAATCCGCCCGACGGTCTTCTCGGTCTTCGACGAGGCATCGTGAACGTCGACAGCGCCTGGGTCACCGAGACATTTTCCGAATGGCCGCGGATGAAGCTCCCGAGGCAGCTGCAGGGGGCCAACGCAAAGCCGGGGACCGTCCCGTTTGGGCTTCGAAGGCATTCTCTTGCCGGTTTCTATTTCTCGGAAGCGGATCACATCTCGGCGTTTCATATCTATGGGCCTCATGTTACTCGGAGGTTGGAAGAGGGCGGCTCCCTAGGGGAAGGGGACTGGCTTTTCAAGTGAAAGGAGCGGCAGGGAGGAGATCTTGGAGTCAAGACAGCCGGGTCTCAAGCATCCCATACTATACAGGGAGGAACCCGAGACGTGTACGGTACTTCATTTCGATTTGCAGGCTTGCTTCAAAACAACATTCTTTGAGACTTTGCATTGCATTGTGCTTGGAATATTCACCTGTCAATGATATGTGCTAGACGATGCAAAATTTCCAAGGAATGACTCCAGAAGCTTACAGACGGCGAGTGTCACACTTGAGCCCTCTCACCCATCATCATCTCGTTATATACGTCTTATCATGAAACATACGACCGAACCTAACTCAATTAGAGGCTACTCTGAAGGTATACATCTATCTACCTTTCCTTAGATCCCCAAGAACCTCACCATCAGGCCGTCTTACCAACATTCTCCCGTCGATCCAGAACACATCTCCGCAAAGCCGGCCACAAGCAAAACATTCTAATCTTCTGACCCGCAGCACTATCATCAGCTCTTTCCTCCATACCCACCCTCTGATACTCGTCAATGCTAATACCAGGCCACTCGTCCAGTTCGCGAACCAACCAGCCCTCACCCGGTGCAATCACCCTTCCAAGATCCATAAGGGCGCGACGGTTGCCGTGCGTTATGATCATCATCCACATCAAACAGTACGTCGGATCCCGCAGTCGAGCCGCCAGTCTCGCAAGCTCCAGCGCCGCCCGGCCGCCGGCCCGTAAGCTTCGGTGCAAGTCTTCGTTTCCGGAAAACGGTCAGGAGATGCAGCGTGAAGGTCCGCAGGTTGGGACAACCGTCGATAACGGATCGGACGCGCGTGGATACGAGCCGGTCGACTTCGCTGATGTCTGATGCCGATGTATGCAGCATGTAGTCGATGCTGACGTGCTGCATGGAGTGGAGATGCGTCATGAAGTGGCGAAGGACACCTTGGACTGAGGGCACGGTGGGGAGGATGGTGTAGTGGAATTGGTTCGTGTCGTAAAAGACTGGCAGAGCTTCCGTAGACACCTTCTTCGATACCATAAGCATGCCGGTGTTTCGGATCCTGGGGCCGGTTGATGGTCGTACGCGCTGTCCGTGTCGATTTTTGCGCACTTGGAGGTCCATGAGGGAGCGGAGTGTGACGTCCTTGGGCCCGGAGAGGGCGTACTCGTACACCCGAAGTCGCAATTCTGTGGGCAGGTCCATGAATCTGAATGGCTGGACGGGAAGAGGGGTGAGGGGTATGGCTGTAGCGCTTTGGGAAGCCATTCTCATTAACGTGGAATAGTGTTGATTGGATTACTTGATGTCGCAGGTGTGAAGCCTTAGTGGACGCAAAGTAGAAGCTGTAGGAGATGCCGACACGTACGAAGTGTCAAACCCGACGAATTCACGCGGATTGCTGCCAACTATCTTCCGAGCCTTCCGACCGGAAATAGACCACTATGTTATCAGACATCGATGGGCCTCAGTTTCAAGTAAAGGTTGCACAAAGCCACAACGCAATCATGACTGGCAGTACTACAAATCTACTTGGCAGACCACGAGTGAAAACCGTAAAACTTGAAACCCTTCCTGAGGGTGTAAATGATGACAATCGACCAAACCAATATCGAGCCATACGACCCCGCAGTACTCTTGTGCGCATTTCCTAATAACATGGTCTGGTGGAAGGTACACAGTTTCTTGGTGGCGTCTAGCTGGCTAATAAGGTAGGTATGACACAGACATGGAGAAAAGTGGCAACCACATGCCTAGAACGAAAAGGAAAGCACTAGGCACGTTTCTCACAGCCCTCTTGAAGCGCGTCCATGAATGTCCAGCCAATGGCCACTGGAAAGTACGACCGTTTCTCGCTTTCCATTGGTTTCCACGGGCAGAGACTAGATAATTGAATGCCCCGTAGCTCTACAAACCTAGGATACTCTTCCATTCGTGGAATCTTACTCAGGCTGCAGCGTTGCAATCTGAACACATATACAATCCCTTCGAGTCACATAGTCTCCAAGGCAGGACTTGTCTGTGACAGCCCGAATGGTTTCGAGCTGCGCAACAGGTACCGTGAGAAGAGGCCAGCGAAGCGGCCATTGACGCGATCTCCCAATTTTCCAACCCTGGAGCGGTGCGATTAGTTCGCACATTGTCTGCATCGATTTGGTCGTAGTTGGTGCGATGATCGACAGACGTTCAAGGCTCGGTGCAAGCTTTGCTAGTGCCTTGCAACTGTCGTGAGAACTTCGAAGAAGAAGTTTATCGGTGCCGCTTGTCGCGATGATATGTAAAGTTAGGGACTCCAGAGACATGCATCCCGTGGCGATGAGATCCACGAACGCTGCTACTTTTTGATCCACGTCGTATCTTTGTAGGTCTTCGAACATCAGCGTCTGGGGAGAGGCATCAGAAAAGTCGATGCTCAGATGGCGTATCCACTGGAACTCATCTAAGACCAGACAGGTGGTAGTTCCTGAACTAATCGATTGGTGAAAGGCACTTGTCTGATAGAGGATTGGTGCTGCTTCTTGGAAGACCAATTGGCATGTTCTCAAGATGGGTACAGCGTCCTTATTTGAAAGCTGAACGATGAAATCTTGCTCTGTATGTGTACGGTGTGCGTGAGTTTGCCCAGGTCGAAGGAACCAACACCAGCTCGCAAAAGTCAGAATTCTCGGGTAGGACCGTACTTTGTGGATGTATTCGTCATTGGTCGAGACAATTTCTGCAGCTGAGCGAAGAACCCCCAAATCCGAAAACGCGTAGTTGTAGACCGTGACGCGTATTTCAGGAGGTAGCGTGAGGAAAGGAAATACCTGGTTGTCCGGCATGAGCGGTTTCGAGTCTGCCTTAATCCTAAACTTCCTTTTCCGTGGTAGTATGTGGAAACTGGTATCTCGGACACTGATGTGCGTTGGAAAATCAGGTAGACTTGACAAAGAAGATATGGTTATATAGTATGTGGCCTTCTTAACACTGCTGAATTCGTAGGGTTGAAAGTGACATGTGTGTCACATTCTAATTTTATATCACCGCATTGTGGTAATTGTTGTCAGTCACGTGAAACAGTAAAGCGAAGAATGAAGCTTTGCAAAATATTACGCTTCACCAGTTATTACTGAACAAGGCATTAGCCCTTTCATGTTTTTGTGATCCTGTTGCATGTGTTGTCGCGACCAGCGGTCCTGTGATTGGAGACCCAGGTATTGAATATAGGGCCGTCATGCCCTTCGCTTGAAACGTTTTGTCAAACTCTTTCCCTGCCCTGAAATCCCAAGCTGTGAAATCCCGGCGAAAGCTCATCCTTCTCTCTCGACCGCTTACCTCGGCGCCATCGATCAGGTTGGTAAACACGACTCCGTTTTTGTCGTTCGAATGACAGCAATCCGAGCCTCTTGAGGTGGCCAATGACTTTCTACTCCGCATACACGCGCTCTTCCTCGTCTAGCAAGTGGATAGTCTTGGGCCATTTACATGATTTGAAAAAAATCCCGTCCATCTCGACACAACTTTCGCATCTTTCTGGCATGTCGCCCAGATTTCGATCCATATGTATTGCGCCTTGTGATGTCTAATCAGGCACTGTTGCCATTTGAGCGCATGATTGTTACTTGATAACCTTCGTTGCCGACAATGCTTTCGAAGCAGATCCGAGAACACTCGAGAACGCTCGAGAAAGTCTGATATTGGAAATGTTCGAAATTTTAAGCATGTTCACAAACCCGAGAGAAAGAAGCCGTAGATATTAGTTTTATGCGCTTGAGTGCAATGACGAATGATAGGAAGTACAGAAAGGCAAAAACAGGTACAAAGATGAGACAATTGGCGGTATATTCTATGGCGGTTTTTACGAGACATATGAACTAGGTTGATGAGAGTCCCGGCTCTGCAAAAGATCATCTATAGACCGAGAAATAGATTTGGCGACCCTGGCTACCAAGAATAAGCCGTATTTGAAGGTGGAAGCTCATCAAAACGGGTTCCCAACATCTTGGGAGGATGAAAGACTAGATGCCGTGCATCTACATCTCCCCTGTGGTCTGCAGGTCCCAAAGTTAGTCCCAGCTCATCACTTAGTACTCTGAACATGCTGAGGATTCGACTTCGCAATTTAGCACGACGGCCGCTCGGTATTTCCTGCGTCGAGTCCTTGATAATAGTCTCTAGGACCACATTTCGGAATACTCTCGAACTCCGTAGGGCGGAGATGTCGTTGGCGTTTAGAAGTGCCGCTCGCCGTACGCCAAATAAAAGTATGACATGACACGTCATTCGCATTTCTCCTTGTTTGTGGCAGAAGTCAATGAGTTCGTGGGCATTGCGTGAGCAATCGTGGTCGGACAGGTCCCATTGAAGTTTTATGTTCTGAATCTGATCGGCCACGTTTTCGCTTGGCTTGATGTTGCGAGAACCATCTGTGGAATTCACATACATCCTGAATATGGCCTTGGGATATAGGGACTCCTGCGCTTCCTGGCTGAGTTGACGAGAGGTTCTTAGTACTTGGAGATGACCAGAGGCGAGGAGATAGCCATAGATCTCATCACGAAGCTCTCTCGGTAGGCTGAGCAGTGGGCCTCCATTGCGATGATTCACCTCATTTGTTACTTTGCACGATCCCGTACCTTGCTGCCGGTCTTTTTCCTTTGCTATATCTTCTCTGCCTCCTTCCTCTCCCTTCAAACCAATTCTGATTTCTTGATCCATTCCATTGACCGGCGTAAGCTTTTGTTCCTAAGAACGAAAAAGGACAACTGAAAAAATGAGTCTGCTAGAGTTGTAGCTAATGTATATTACGCGATAATGGTTATTCTCGTAGTAACAGCAAACTGGTGACATGGCAAAATGCGGGGTTACCTCGGCAGAAAACAATTGGTGCTTTCTGCAGAAACACCATGTTCCCTGTACTGATACTCTGTCTCCATCATTTGTGAGAGAATTGCTGCTCACTAGATACGATCTGACTCTACCATTTCGACAGCTAACACCCTATGCTCAATGTCCTTACTTGTTTAACTCCAATCCTAAGACCTCGCGCAGAAAATCATTCAACCAGAGCAAGATCATGGCTAATACATTTTTGATATCTTTTCGTCACTTGGCTAGTGTATTGTGTTGACTAGATGTACATGTAGATTAAGACTACTAGACCACGTTGGGAAAAGGCTTTTGGAACAGCCTGGTTAAGTCGTTCACCAAGGCTCGTTCAGTAAACCGTAGCAAGAAAGATACTCTACTGCCATATAAAAGTCCTTAGCAACTTTGGCCCAAAGCAAAGTGACAGGGTTGGCATCCCTCTTCTATGTAATAGAACGGGCGTCACTCTTAGCAACAAGGTCTGCCGCTGACCTATCAGTGAAAGGACTGTCCAGTAGTGCTTGGTTTGATTGACCGGAAATTGGCTATGGTGCATAGAGGCAGGTTGCCCCTTCAAAAAACTCCCACTACTTCGCTCATGCTCTCTTCTTTCTCTGCAAGCGTGCCCGCTTTGGCGTAAGGATCGGCCTCGTTGTCTTCCCTCGGAATCAGCCAAAATTGAACCATCACTCCTCGATCATCTTGCTTCCTCAATGCCGTAAGTAACATCTCCCACAGGTCTCTATTCTCCACCGGAGTTCGCTGAGCAGTCCGCCACCCATTCGTTTTCCATTTGGACACCCACGCCGATATCCCCTTAACCACATACTCCGAGTCGCACGCCAAAACCACCTTGTCAAAACCCTCGCCATTCCAAATCCTCAGCCCCAGTGCGACAATAGCAGCGCGTAACTCGGCACGGTTGGATGTCTCCGGACCACTGCCTTCGAGTCGCCTGCCAAAGTTGGTACGAGCGCTCAGCTTGACTCCGTAACCCGCACGAGCCTGTGGTGTCCCGTTGTTCGAACAGGCGCCATCAATGAAGATGAGCATCTCGCGGGAATTGTCGTTGCGGATAAAACGAAGGCCAGGAAGGGTACAGGCGTTGATGGAGTCATGGTAGAGGTCCTCAGGCTTGGCTGTTGGCGAGCTGGGGTAGAAGCGGCGAAGACCGTCGGCACGATCGTGAGGGATAGGAGGGAGACCAAAAAGTGGATTGACCGTCATCTTGCCTGCTTAAACTGGGATTTTCAAACGTGGGTTGACTCGTCGAGGCTTGGTAAGAGGATGTCAGATAATGGACGTAGTATGGAACTGATATGTGGTGGTGTTACAACGAGAAGAGAATATCAACTTATGAAGATCTATTTATGCTGTGAAGCCCACAGACATAGGCACTGCCAAGAAACACGACCTAGTTGGGATACGTGTACAGAGTATTGGTCTCGAGAAGGGCGATTTGGCGTTACTACTTGTGTATTGCAGACGCAGGGAAAGACCAGGCCACATCATTTTCATTGACTGGGTAAAATGTCTATGAGTACTTTATGTTTTAGCGTGGCTGGAAAAGATGAAGGAGGCGCTGGTGGCGCTAAGGAGGCGCGAGAAAAGGCCGACATGCCGACGTGCTTACTCTAAGGGCCCCTTTGGCAACCAAATTCAAGCCCACATTTTCAGAATTTCAGGTTAAAATACACTTTCTTTTCGAGCACAGGTATTATACGTGCCAAGAATTCGGTTCGTAACGAAAATGCCCCCTTAAGCCCCAAACAGCCCGTACTATTTTCGAATAACATCGTAATAATTTTTAATATAAATCAAAAGTGCATATTAAAGAGAATAACGTATTTATACTTCTATATTAATTGCGTAAAATTTAAATCGCTTTTAATTTCAATATTAGTTATTTTCTTTAATAATTCACGTAGATATCGCTTTAATTTAGCGCACATTTTTTAAAAACTAAAGTCGAAATCGGTTTGCAAACAAATATGCTTTTTTGCCCTTAAGGCTGAAATAGATTTTAATCTTAACGTCAAGGTTATATAATATTTTAATACACGTATTTAGGCCGTAAAGCTAGTATTTAACTAACGAAAATCAAAATATAGATTTTGGTTGCCAAAGCCCTAAGGCTGAGATGACTAATGCATACAGTGTCAGTAAGCTACTTTTGCCTCAGTCCCTCAGAACGTGCCAAGATCGCTAAGCCCCTTCGGGTTAGCTTCTTTACTACTACGAAACCTAAAGGAGCCGTTTAAGGGCAAATCCTAATCTTACGCGTAGATCCGGCTTATTTCTAATAAAATACAAGGAATCCCGCATAATTTCGCATTTTTAACTTGAATACGAATTTTAACTACGTATTTTGAGTGTATTAAAATACGTTAACAAATCAACGCGTGTCGCCGTGCATTTGCAATACACACACACATATATAAATATATATATGCGTGCGCATAAGTAATCATTGACTTTTTCTATTCTTCTCCGTTACTCTCTTTTTTTCCTTTTTTTTTTTTTTTCTATTTTTTTGAAAACTTACGCGCATTGCGGTGATTTGGCATTTTTGATATTCTTGATATATAAATTCCTTGGTATTCTTGGTATTTTGAAGCCAAATCAGCCTCGAGTGCCAGCGTACCATAATTCACTTGATTATTTACGTCAATACGTGCTTCGAAGACTTATATATACGTACAGATCTTCTGATAAAAGAAATCTCGGCTAATTAATTATGATTGTTGTCGCGTAATACTCGAAATTTGGTATTAATTCTGCGGATTTTTGAATGCTCATATCAACGTCGCTGGATTCTTAAGAGATGATCTTAAAAATAGCGTATTCGACGGAAGATGTGAAACTATTACCCCGTGTTAAGAAATAAATTGTTATAATAGAAATTAAATTACAATTACGTCGCGCAAGTGATATTAATACTCAAAAATATAAGCTCAAAATTTGTATGAGACGTACGCCAAAATAGTGCGGATCTGACAAAATTACGAGGTTTTGCGCTCAGACCTGCCGCCTTTAAGATGCGAGTCAGCAGGCTAACCCGAAGGGGCTTAGTAAGCGAAGCTAACCCGAAGGGGAATAAGGCAATGGCGGTCTGGACTGAGGCAAAGCTACTCACGCGTCGAGCGCGCGTCTGACGATACCAGATACCATCAAGCAATGCCATTTGAAGGCAACTGAACCTGTCGTATCAGCATCATGTCTCGGCGCTCCAAGCACAAGATTCTACCAATGGCTGCGTCCAAAGCCGCACCCAAAGCTACGCGTGAAGCTACACGTAAAGCTACACGTAAAGCTACCCGCAAAGCCATGCGCAAAGCTGCCTCCACAGCTACTTCCACAGTTGCTTCCAAGACTGCTTCCAGGGCTGCCTGCCATTTCCTTCGTATCCCAATCGGTGAGAGACTTCTAGCCTTGATACCCTCACCGCTTCTAGCTGACCTTTCTCCGGCAGAGATCCGTCTCAAAATATACGGCTACCTCTTACTCGATCCTCCACGCGCATCCTTGAAGCCAAATCAGTACGAACACACATGGCTCGGACCGGAGGATGAGGATATGGACTCTGGTAGCATGGGCTATGGTAGCTTCCACACAGACGTCTACCGTGATTCAGACTCTGAGGATGCCATGTTCGACTTGGACGACTTCAACCCGTACGGCATCCCCATGGGCGACATGTGCGACGGCATGTTCAATGACGTTTATAACCTTGGTGGTGCTATGAGTATGACCTTCGGGAATGACATGTTCGACTATGGGGACGATCATTCTGATGACAGGGGCTTTGATCGAATGGACGACGAAGACGAGAGCGAGAACGAAAGCGGTCCCTCGAGAGGAATGTTCGGGACAGAGCCGATGATCAAGCGACATCTAGCAATCCTTCGCACGAACCGTCAGATCTATAATGAAGCTTCCGTTTTGCTCCACTCGGATCTCACCCTCGATGTGAATCCTGGTGATGCAGTGACGGATGTTCCTGGCAACGCTGTTGTGAAACAAACCAAGAAGATCTGGCGTCATTCTCCACACATGGGTCTTGGTTTGACAGACTCCAATGGCCAGACGGTGTACAAGTCGTGCCCCTTGGACGGCTCCGTGGAACCTCACGTCTTTGCGCGGTTTGAGAGGATATCTTACAACGCCCAATTCTTCTTTGAGGGTGACGACGCTGCTCCATGCCTCTTCATTAACGATGATCTGAGTGTAAGAGCCGATGACGCAGCCAAGTATGTCTCGTATCTGACCACAGCCAAGGGTATCACGCGATGGTTTGAGGATCCCATGTCCGGCCGCCCTTTTGACAATGGTCGTAGGGAAACACTCAAAGACGTGGCAGATATCACCATTTCCAGCGTCACTGTTACCCAACCGTCAACCGCAGAAATCATTCAAAAGTTTGTCGATCTGGTGTCAAAGTCACCACTGATCCGACACCTCGAAGTCAACCTCGATCTCGAGGTCAGATGCGAAAATGTAAGGCGCAAAGAATGATGAGAAGAGGGATGCTGCTAATGAGAGAGCCGCAGAGTTATTCATCGAGAGTGGTGTCCTGGATTCTTTGCGAAAACTCTCGAACGTCAAATGCTTCTCACTCAAGGTTGCAACAGTCTGGATTGGAGAGACGGTCATGTTGCTGCAGCAGAAACACTTGAACATCATTCGGGATCTAAAGGACGTGATCGAGAAGAATTGGGCCGTCAAGCATGGTCCTCGCTAAGTGGATGGGCCTACAAGCAGAACTCCAGATTACCAGGGACCTGCAGACGGAGGTGTCACAGCTTTTGCTAGCAATTTGCGGATGATACGATACCCCCGATTGCAAGTCCGATGATAGAAAAAATAGCAAAGGAATGAATGCACCTACAACAGTCCCCAACCCTAATACTAGACACTGTGACATTGTAGTCAGCCTGACAGGCTGATATCGTGCCCTAGACATCACACATAGAGCCTTCTGCGGTATGCGTCAAGCTTGGGCACTCAAGAACTCTCGCGCACTTCCAACTATTATTCAGCAACAGAAGTAACCATGTCTAGCTCCTTTACACCACTGCCATGATTTCCTTCCAGCCTCCCATCGCCACGCATCACTATTCAACACCCTCTCCACCCCACCTCCTCAATACCCCCTCTTCCTCTTCCTCACCCTCCGTCTCATCGCAATCGCCTCCGCCGTCCACTCCTGAACAATGACTACTCACCCAACCACTTCATCCCCACCGTCACGAACTCGCCATCCTCCTAGACGCCATCTCCGAAGCGCAATCTCCTCAACACTTCTCCGGCGAGCCGATACTAGGTCCTTATGTCCATCTTCCCAAGTCGAGCGAGGTTTCCTATGCGGAAGTCGTTGTTGACAGTCGGTCGTCATACGATACTGTGACGTTGACGGAGATGGCGGAGCTTGTATCTGAGACCGCGGCGCGGTACGTGCACGAGATACTGCAGGGCGGCAGAGAGAATGGTGGGCGTGAGAAGACGGAGTATAGGAATTGGTTGGAGATTCAGGTTACGGGGAAGGTCGCTGGTAGGGATGGGGGGTTTGGAAGGCGGACAAACTGGGGCGAGAACTGGGCCTGCTGGGTTGGTTGGGAACGGCACTATGAGGTCGGGTTTTGAGGTCGGGTTTTAAAATGGATAGGAAAGGGTCAGGCCATGGGGCTATGACCGCGAAGTGATGGATGGCGTAATGGTCTAGGAAGGGAGGTTTGGAGACCAGCGCGATGGAGAAGCTCATCGGTATGGACATGATCGCGATTATGTTTGCTATAGTGAACAGGGCTTGATGTGTTCTTGACAACTATCTTTGAAGCTCATGGAAATAATCAGTGGAGGATCGCACTCTTGGGAATGAGTTGGAGGTTAGGGAGCGGTCACCTGGAAAGGGTAGTCGCAAAAGATGTTAGAGGGCAGCTGGAGTTCAGATCGATGTTTGATCGCTCAGTCTAACAATCAAATGTCTTGTCGGAACTCAATGCTTTGTTGGATCTCCAAATCCTCCATCGATTTTTCAATCCAAGTGGTGCAGAGGCAAGTTGCTTGTTCCCTTCTTCCACTCCGCCTTCGTCAGCACTCATCATGTTCGCTTTCTGAACTAATGCTTCCATGCCTTGCTCCCAGTCGCCACACCCGTGTCGTTGCCTATTATTGCATCGATCTCCTCCGGAAACAGCCAGCCAAGACGATCGGCGACTTGATCTTTGGATACTGTTTGTGCTGTAGATGTGGATGGTAACTTGGGTAACTCGGAGAGGAGGTAGGGAGTCAGGCCGGGTATTGTCAGGCGCGAAGGGTCGCCGCATAACAGCTGATAATAGTAAGAAGTCAGCAAGAAGGCGGTCCCTGGCCTCTGTACATTGCTTTGCCAAACGTACCTCCCATCCAGGCTCCGTATCCCATTCATCAGTCCAGAACTGTCTTGCACCGTAGTAGTTATGCAGCCATTCTATCCCGCCAGACTTAGCGTAATAGTAATCCTCACTTGTTGACTTATCTGGCTCAATAAAGTTCCTCCACCTCCGCTGACGTAAGGCATCGCAAAAAGCGTCAAGCGTTTTTGGTTCTTCCGAAGCGGAAGCTTCGTTCTGCGCTTGACGGATCTGACATAATCGTTGGAGGATATCGAGGCAGGCTTTGTGTATGGGAGAGAGCATGCCATCGCCGTGGTCCACGGGCTCATGAACGGTTATCCTTGCTGTCTTGCCTGCTATGATTGGGAGTTGAGGCTCTCCAGCGCCCATGCCGTAATCCCAGATTGCAGGTTGGGATAGGAAGAAATTGGGGTCGGAGGTTACATTCACGAAGGTGGAGTCTCTGCTTTTGTCAGCTCTCTACGACGAAAGTAGCTTGAGAAGTCAGCTCACATTTCTCCCCATCGTCCGAGTACTCGAAAATCGGTGAGCCACTACTTATCCAGTCAGCGTAGGCCACGTTTCTGGTCAGTGTATGCAGAGCCGCGGCGTACTTCAGTCAGCTCTCAGGGAGAAGGCGTGAGTCGTAGGGATTACTGTAAGGTAGCAAGGGATTTTCATCTGGATCTGGTTGTACAGGATCTCGAATTTTGGGCAAGCTGAAGAGACAACCGCATACAGCGCAGTACTCCTCCCTGGAGAACATGTTCGCCAAATGGTGGGATTGTGAAGGAGACAGTTCTGTGGCAAGAAAACAATGACAGTGATTCTGAATACTTGAGCGGGCCCTGCAACGACGAATGCTGTTCGCTTTGTAGATTGAGGGCCTGTGTTAGGAATGTTGTTTGGTCATTCACTGACAGAGAATCTAGCTGAAGTACGAGTGGTACCAAAGGCATACGGTACCTAACCTTGAATCAACAGTCCTGGCCGTATTTGAAACGCGGCCCCAGCACTGCACTGCACTGCAAGCCCCCATAGATTCTTGAAAAGTTCAAAGTCTTGGACACGAAACATTACCCTTCTATAACGGTATGATGTTGTAGTCCCAAACCTATCCATTCATTTCCAAATTCTGGAGCATCAACGGCAGAGATTGAGAGACGAGAGTGGGTCTCACACGCCAGCAGGAAACGGCCAAGCTGACTTTTGTTTCCCGCCAGAAGTATTTCCTCTTTTCATCAGCGTCTTGTATATCAACGCGCAAACAGCTCAGCGACATCAGTCCCTAGCTGACTGGGGGCTCTCCTCCCGTGGTAAATCAGAACCATACTCACCACGAGCGTACTCATCCTGACCATGTCTATAGATGCCACTCTACGTCTCCGCTCTCATTGGACGACGGCTTCACAGGCGGTGCTACTGCACTCCCTGGACTTGGCGACGCCATCGCCGGTACTGATGGAGGTGCCGATGGCGGCCGAGCTGGCGCTGGTTTCACAACTGTAGGATCGTAGGCACTGCAGCAGGCGCAAGTGCAACTAGGGAAGGATTTAGGAGATAAGGGTATTTCAGTAAGGCTGAGATGACTAATCGTACGTCGCGTATTTACAGTCGCCTCGTCTGAGCGTTCACGCGTCTCTCTCACACGCTCGAGTGACTCCAGTCGGCGCACAGTGTCTGCGGTGAAAAGGTCCTGTCTATCTGTCAGAGCCTGACCCTGACCATTGTATCGCCATCATGGCTGACTCTAAAATTTCCTCGGAGGCTGGGTCTCGGTTCCTTGGAGTACCTCTTGGTAAAGTGCTCATCTCGTGCTTTTGACAGTAGCTAATGCGCGACAATTCCAGAGATTCGTCGGCAAATATACCGAATTCTCCTACTCGACCCACCTGAATCTTTTTTGAGCACGCCATGCATGCCATGGTACCAGCAGGGGGTTTTCAGGCCAAAGTCAAGAAAGATGGCACAGACAATGAAATGTGGCACGGCACCGAGTATCAGGGCAATTTCTACGAGCACAACTACAATGAATCTGACTCTGATGTGGACTTCCCATTTTGCGATAGCTCCAGTAAGACAAGGATTGCAGAAGCGCCTCGGTTGGGAGAGAGCAAGTTGCAAAATGGGCACAACAGTGTACAGAAAGACGGCGCAGATCAGGAGATGAATGTACAAAGGTTTCCGGCTATCCTACGCACGAATCGCCAAATTTACAGCGAAGCTTCGCCCTTGCTATATAGAGAACTCAACATGCGTTTGCAGCCTGGCGACGTTCTCTGTATGAAGTCCGGCAAAGATATCGTGAAGGCTTCGGAAAGAGTTTGGCGACACAATCCCCTTCAGGATACTGGGGTCCTCAAACCAAACGGCCTGACCAATTATGCGGAGCCAGAACTTGATGGCGTCATGGAGCCCCATGTCTTGGCACGGTTCAAAAAAAGATCACCTTCGACTTGGATATTAATTGGGAGTTGGAGACGCTTGACGCTGAAACAGGTCGGCAAACAGCAGGAGATACAACTTTGCAGGACCAAACTGCGCCAAGCCTCTTCGTCAATGACAACATGACAGTGAATTCTCAAGACGAGGCCAGGCTTCTTGCCTTCTACAGGCGCTCAACCATTTTGCACCAGCTTGTCAAGATTCTATCCAACTCGCCAGACGTTGTGCGCCTTCAGATCCTGTTTGACATCGAAGTCCTCGCCCGGTACGACATGAGCTCGGACTCGGATTCCGAAGACGAGCAGGAGGACAAGGACCCCGCAAGGAAAATGATAGCAGCCAACGAACGCGCCATGGAACTCTTTCTGGACAGCGGCCTTCTCGCACCGCTTGAGAAGCTTTCGAACGTCCGATCTTTCGAATTCGAATACGCTGCTCTGAATTGCGATTGCGAGCATTACAAACCGAAACCGAAGTATGCTAGGATGTTGAGCGATCTAAAGCAGAATATCGAGCGCAATTACGCCGTCAAAAACGATTGAGTGTTGGACTTTGGAGTTGTGATGTCGTCGTGAAGAACTTTGTAATAGCCATCTTTCCGTGTCATGGCCTTCCGCTCTACTCATGTAGTAGTTTGGTAGCTGTCTTGCGCGCTATACCAGCCATTCCTGTGGTTCTTGGCAACATATGATCAATTGAACATGGTAGAGACTTTGACAGAAGCTCGGCTTGGAACGCCAAATGTTTCATACGCCCTGATGGCTTGTATGGGTGGGGTATTTGACTCAAACCAATTCAAGGTATACAAATTCGTCCTCCACGATTCGTCGCCGGTCGTAAAGATCACCTATTATTTACCTCTAAATGAAGGCGTTATATATGTCCACCGACCTGCTTGGGTCGTAGGATGAGAAACGTGGAATTGACCTATGCTGTATCCCAGATTTGAATCTTCTCCCTCTCATCTTGCTATACCTCCTCATCTTTCTTCTAGCCAGTGGCCATTTCGAAAGAATCTTTAGAAAACTTGAATTGGAAGGTTACTATTTGTACCCTTTCATCGCTTTTTCAATGAAAAAGGTGTTCCACTTCTCCCCTTCGATCTGTCCAGAAGCGGCCTTTCAACAATCCCTTCCACCGACCAATTTCCCTTCGCTGCAAACTGTTTTGCTGTTCGAAACTGGTGTTCCAACCTTTTTTTTAATATTATATTCCAACCTCAAGTTGCTTTCTGAGTAGCCCTCAGCCCTGACCCATCCACCACCTACACGCAATTCTCCACCGGCCAACACTACGTCGAGGACCTCGACAACCCCGGCAAACAGCAACGACACCCAGTATCCGGCGATCGACACGTGTTGCTTCGAAATCCCGGACGACGTGTGCGGCCTCGCCCTTGAGTGCGCTGCGAAAGCTGCGACGGAGAATGGAGGGTGTGTGTCGTTTCATTTTGCATTATCTGTCGAACAATGAGAGCTGGGGGCGCGTGCAATTTGTGGATGCGAATCGTGATGGAAGTTATTCAGATGTGAGGGATCGGGATGTGGATGTTGCGTGTGGAGTTAGTGCTACTTGGTGAGATTGGAGGGGATGGAATAGGATGGGGCTGATGGTTTGTCGAATGGGGCTTCGATGCTCGAGGTTGGGGGCTGACATGAGACTGGTTATCTGCAAAGAGTGATCACGGCTATCTATCATTCAAGTGACCTGCGACCCCGAGGACGGAGGTGTCTTCGTCGTCGCTTTGTAAATTCAATTCAACTCTCGTACGCACGTGGATTGCTTGTAGACGTAGAGGTCGTTGTTACAGGTCTTCAGGTCTTGTGTTCTCTGAGCTTCTCTGATTGGCTTCCGCTTGCACTGAGAGCTCCAATGTCACCATCACCTGCTGTTCCACGCTGCTTGCTTCACCGCTGAAACCTAGCGCGCCCCTCGTCTCTTCAAAAAAATTCGGCCGTGCGACAGCCCGCTGAACCATTCGATCTCGTAATCTGGACCTAAGTCGCACCAGGGTCCGTGCTTGAAGATCGAGAAGGCGAAGCCAGGCGCTCCTTAAATGATCTTCTCAGCCTCGATCTCATCAGGCCCGACCCCACAATTTATGGAGACAGGAGTCCACGTCTCAGTTGCTTTTCCCTCGATACGGTACTTGTATTGAAAGTCCCAACCTCCAACTTCCTTCTCGTTCAAAAACCCAATCTATATTTGAGTAGCTTGTGTCTTCGGCAACCAGATTGGTCTTATAATTCACTGTCACGACGCGTCTGACTCTCTTGATGGCGAAGTCCATGCCGCTGCCTATGCGGCCTCCCTAAATGTAATGGACGTTGGGGCGATCCAGATCGAGGAAGGCGGTCAAAGCTTCTGGCATGAATTTGAAGAGGATAGTGAACACAAGATCAGCGGTAGTGAGATCTTCGTTGGTGAAGTCTTCCTTTATGCTATCCGGATCGACGCGATGAGGATGCCCGACAGGAGCGTCAATAGGTAATTGCGCGTAATCGCCAAGGTAAGTGAGCTTGGGATTGTATTGGTCGTCTTCTTCCATGGCTGCTGGATATGGATGGTAGGGGTCAGTAGTGAGTGCATTCTTGGGAGATGTGAGGGGTAAGGATGCATTGGTGTGCACTGACTTTGTTTTGATTTCTTCGCAGTGTGTACCGTGTGTCTTATTGGAGTTGAGATGTCTAGTTATCGAGGTGACGTACTGAGGTGGCGGGTGTCTTGAGGCGGAGGAGGTGGGGTGGAGGAGGTCTTGAGAGTCTCGAGAGCCTTGAGGTGGGAGACGAAGAAAAATCGAAATAAGAAAAAGCTAAGACGTGGTGTAGTAGTCCACGAAGTGAAGTGAAGTGAGTTTTCGAGCTCTTCATTCTGTAACGAAGTGACCAGGTCTTGTAAAGGAGTGACAGCCCGTCAGGTCTAATCACTCTACCAGACCCTCTTAATCGTATAGTAGGCACGGGCGATCATATCCGCTCTGTTTCACATCAGGCTATTTGCGAGTTGGCAGGCAGCTGCATACGGCCTTCCTACCAAGAAGTTTGCCCTAATGGATCATTCTCCCACTGACCCTACCTCCTCCATTTAGACGGTCTGATTTGCGCTATTTGATTTCTGTGCCTCGAATGCTTGTACAGACGGAAAGACTCGCAGTTCTGAGGTCTGGTCTTTCAGCACACCCATACTTACAAGCGATTTCTGCCATTGGTATCTTCGTCTTTTTGACAGCGATTCTACTTCAAGGTTCAGGACTGGTGGATATAGTGTTCCATTGTATAACATCCCCGTGGAGCGTCGCGCTGTGGTTCCAGCGTGGTGCATAACTCCCGGGGCAGCCGATTAAATTAACGAACCTCAAAGTACTGTACATGTTGACCATAAGCCCGGCCCTTCTATGCAAACACGAAAACGATATGAGCAAGGTCGCGAATGAGGCTGTCAGTCTCGGTGAACAATGTAGGGCGACGGTATTCTGTACAGGTCCATCGTCTCGGCCTGCTGCTGCTCTTCTCGTTTAATTCGCTTCGCAGACCTTCCGGGGTCATCAAATGCGCCGTTCGTGACCGAATCTAGAGCCCGCTTCTCCTTCTTCTTCTTCTTCGTGGGTCCTCTCTTGATATTCCGACGTTTTGCTTTCAAAGCAACTTCTAGTCCCTGGATCAATTGACGGAGACAAGGAATCTCGGTCAGTAATTTCCGTGTATCTTGTTGAAGGCCACAAATAGGCTCTGAACTTTGAGTCAGAGCGTCGTTGCTGAACGACGTGTGTTCTGGTAAGACAAGAGCAGGCACTGCCGTCTCGGGCTGCGTCATCGATTGAAAATTTCTGGATGATACCGTGCTGAATCGAATACTGTTATTTTCTGCTTTCGTTACCGGACAATCCGGGTTGTCTGATGCATGGGGACCAGCACACAATGCACATCTTTCTTCCCGAGATATGCAGCAATTCTCGGTTCGGTGTGCGTCAGAACATCTTCCACAGCGAAGAGGACCGCAGTGAGGTCCCGGTTTGTGGCCGAACGCTTGACAATGTTTGCATCGCGCAAGGAAACGGTGTTTCTCAACCGTTTCGCAGTCATAACGATTCCCCTTGTAGTAGAGGCCTCGCCATAGTGCTGCATTAGCTTGTTCAATGTCAAAGAAATCTACCGCTAGCACTTCGTTACCTTTCCCCGGACTGCGAATGTAGTAGACGTCTTTTATGTGATGGATTCGCAGTGAAATTAGCGTGGTGGTATTGATGCGGACCAGTTCGCTGATCAGTGCAGCCTTTTCCTTACGAGAGCCAAGGTCCCCACTTAGAGAGCTGTCCTTCTTGACTCCTTTCATATGAACTCGGTAGCACCGGTGACTCCCAAAATTCATTCCAATGCCGTGGTCGATAATGTCTCTGTCCCAGTTCGACATTTGGATCAATAGGAGAAGGTCGTTCCATTTCTCGTTATTCGTGACAGCGGAGATGTCGCCGCTACTCGACAGGCTGACATCCGAAAGGTATGATGCGCCCTCGAAACTCCGCGTATGAGTTTGCTTTTTCCTGATTGCACCGCATACAGCTTCCCGCATTTGCCACGGATTCATATCGTACAGTGCATTGACGATCGCTTGGCTCGTGACCCTGAAGGTGATTGGAAACTTATGTTTCAGTGGCCCGTAATGGTAGGGTGCTTTCTCTGGATCGTATACATCATTGTTGAGGGCTGGTTCTCGCGGCTTTTTTGCATTGTTCACCTCCCCTGTATTGCCCTTCCATTCCTCCCCTTCCGCTTCATCCTTTCCCTTCTCCACCTCCTTCGCCTCATCTGCTCCCTTCCTTCCATCCTTATCCAGGCTATCGTCCTGGGTAGCGTCTTTAGCGAAGGTTTTCACCTGTTCTTCTTGTGTAGAGACAGTTCGAGCATCGTTGTCCTCCAGATTAGGTACTTCTTGTGCTACGGCACTGGGAGGGAGTCCTAGCTGTTGAGCGTTTCTTCCTTCTGAGGCACGTTTCATTCGAAGGAGTTTTTGCGCCGTAGTAAACTCGAGTACCTTAGGAAGGAGGGAGCTGTAGGACTCGGCAAGGCCGCTGTATACATCAAGAGGAACTCTGTCACGAGCTTTTGCAGCTGCTTGAGTCGTTATGTGCTTGAGTAGGATGTTGCAGAGAAGCTCCCTATCGCTTTCCGAAGTCAGACTAAGGCAGTATCCAACAGAGGAAGCTTCGGCAAGGCCTTGTGATATGCCCTTGGTGATCAAATGGGCAAGCGTAGTAGGAAGTTGTTGGGAGTGGCTCTTGCTGTAGGACTCGTTAACGGCTTTAAAGTCGGCTCCAAGTGCGAGTAAGTGTTCTTCTGCATCCTTAGAGCGATGTTGACTTATTCTTGGCCGACTTCTTGCAGGCATGGCGGGAACAATCCAAGTCAGTGAGGTCGAAGAACATCGAGAGAGATGCTGATTGGGTGAGCCGCGTGAACATTTTGTTGTTCTCGTACTCGTACTGGGCAGCGGGTCAGGATTGACACGCTAATTCGCGTCAACTGACTCGCACGCCTGTCAAGTGCCCACGTACGAGTACACATTTCAATGTTGTATCATCTGAACTTTGTTCCAATCTCTACTTCTTGGAACACCATGCAGCGTCCCAAATGGAAATGGCCCAAAAAAAACCCTGCAGACATAGTTGAACACGCAGCCTTGCTCGGCACCGACTTCAAGGCTGTTCAGGCGGCGTGCCTGATGTTGCGCCTGGTCTACCCAAGGGAACAGAGCACAAGATTACGAAGGCATAGAGAAGGGTCTGGTCGAGGTCGAGCGCGCTTACAGTACTTCCAGTATATCCGTAGAGGAACGAGACCTCATAAGCCACACGGTTCTCGCAGAAATCACTGCCGAGACTGCCGCTACCTTCCACAATAGAGTCCCTCAATATCTCTTCAAGGTACTCCAGGACTCATACAGCGAACTCAACCTCAAGCTTGTCATCCAGCAGAATGCTGTTTCACAACAAGGGGCCAGAATGGCGGGAACAGCTTTTGGAAACGAGGTCCTGCCTCACACCCCACCGGATTCGCCACTAGAAGAAACCGACTGCGATGTGTCGTTCTACTATGGACCTGACACAGAGGCTGTCGCCGAAGACGATTGGTGCAAGGATACGAACAGAGTAGAGAATCGGGCCAGCAAGCTCAAGGCTCAATTGCTAGAGGTGGAACGTGAGCGGAATGCTGTGAGCCAAAGGCTTAGAGAAAACGCTAGCAAAATTAAAAAAGAGATGCAAGGAATGGCGCTTGAGGGAAGAGCCGTGGACAAAAGACGCACCGATATTCTAGGGGCGATGCAAAAGAGACGGCTGGTGCAAGACAGGACAGGAGACTACGGACCAGAGGCTGTGGGCTACGATGTTTGCGAAGACCCAGATTTATATGTTGCAAAGCAAGATCATACCGCGCGTGCCGTCATCCTGAAAATCGAAAATCAGGCAACATGCCTGCCGAAGTCTTGATGCGAAAGGTCAAGGGAGCTGTCATGCAAAAGAACAAACCCGTAGAGGATAAAACATTCTCCAGCATCACATGTTTTCTTGCTGCCGAGCTATTGGATGATGGCAACGTTGCACTAAGGGCAAACGGAAACGACGAACACGATTGGCAGAAGTCTGAGGGGGACGCTTTTGAGAGTTTGGAGGAGCTGCCATTTTGGGACCAGGACATAGCTGCAGGCTTTGCAAACCACGTCACGGGATCATACAAGACCTATGCGGTCGAAGTGAAGAGCATCACAGTGGAGATGATTGGTCTTGGGTATCGGAAGCGAAAGGCAGTAGTGATTATGAAGTTGGTTCAAGGCAATGTCACGGCAATTCCTTCCTTACACATTGATATCGTCAAGGACATTAGCTTCTCCTGGCGTACGACGAACGACGATAGTTAAGCGCTCGTGCTTGACCTCTCGCATCCCGTAACGGCTAACGAGGTCATTACCTATGGTCTCCAATGGCAAGGAGAGTTCTATCCTTGTGAAGTCTTTGACAACAAGTTCCTGGACCGGTGTGGACGTTGTCAGGTGTATGGTCATCATGCGTACGCTTGCTCTGTCCTCTTCGATGTGGAAAATGCACAGGGCAACATCGTACGAAGCTTTGCACATCATCGCTCACCAGATGTGCTTTGTGCGATGAGCCCCACAGGTGTGGTTCCTCAAGATATCGAGCGAAGAGAGCTAGAACGCTTGGAAAGTTGAATGCTCGCTTCACCACAGGCAAAGATCCTCAACCCCTCGCAATAGCCTCGATGGAGCCAAAAGGCCCTAGCTCTTCCTTGAGCTCTCCAGCAACGGACCTCCCTACCCCACAGGAGGACCACGTGAGTACGACAAAAGAGCGCCACTCTGATTCTAGCTCTACATCGATCCGTTCCGTACTGCGCTTCCAGATACACCAACGCTTTTGGCTCGGCAGCTTCAAGACAGACTTCCGGCGGTAGTGGCTGCTTTGTGGTCGGATATATCAACCAAGCATGCTCTGATGTTAGAAACCAACGACTTCGAGCACGCTCAAGAGTCCAGGGTTCAAAAGAGGAAGAGGTTGATGCCTCCAGAGATTTGGGCGATAGATGGGCCTGACGGGCCCGCACCCCCAGGTGAAGAAGACGAACATATGTAAGAGTGCGCTTCTTGTACATATACCGGTGCGGTTCATCACTCGATGCTTTTTCATAGTACACTCTTGGGTAGGTGTTGGACTCGATCGATCTTCCACTGTATCTAAGAAAACCTTGCGCCTATTGGCGCTACATCGTTGCTATCCTTTGCTGACCAACACGGAACGACTTTGAGGTACAGACACACCCAGTCCCCACCCGCTCAATCCCTCATCCCTGGCCTCTTCCTCTCCCATAAAAACACTCTCAACTTGCGACGCTGAATAGACCAGCATCATAGTAAACAACGATCCCCAACCCCCCACCGATCACGTGTGCCTAGGCGAGGACGCACCGTGTCCACCCGAGACACCCATCACCAGTACCCAGATCCATACCCCGACGGCCCCACCCACCGACGCTAGGAAAACGGCCAGGACAAAGCCCAACCCCCACCGCTCCGCCCGGCTCCTCATCCAGAACGTGACAGGCGGCTCGTGCATCACCAATCCCTTCAGCGCCGGACAGCTGCGCCCAATCTCCCCGGCACGATCATCGCGCATCGCACCCTCGAGCCCGCAGCTATGGAATGGGTGATCCGGCTTGGCGCAGACGAAGGTGACGTGCTCGGCGTTGGCTCGGAAGACTTGGTTCGCGAAGGCGAGAGGGAGGCCGGAGGCGAGGGTGTGGGAGCGGGTGGAAGAGGAGGCAGAGGGGGAGAAGTGGGCGAGGCGGGGGCGGGGGGGTGGGGTGCGGCATTTGAAGACGAAGTCGTTGTCGCGGTAGAACAGGGCGGAGGCTTCGCGGTTGATGGTTTGGCAGGTGAGGAGCAGGGCGGAGATGTTGCCGTCGTCGGCCTCGAGGTGGTCCGGGTCTTGCGGCTCGTTGCAGATGTGTTTCTGGGCTTTTGCGTGCGGGGGCGACGATCCGGTCATGTATTCCCCCTGCCAGGTGACCTTGTTGGAGCGGATGAGCACGAAGCCGTAGATTTGGGTTTTGAGCTCGAGGGGCAGGGTGAGAAGACGGCAGGGGTCGGTGGGATCGCTTTCGGACGTGGGGCTGGCTTCGTTGGCGTGGCTGGCTGCGTTGATGATAAGGCCCAGCTCGATGTCGTCGGTGCTCTGTCGCGGCATCCTGGCACGGTGGAGTGGCAGGTAGGCGGCCAAAGGGAAGCTGATGTGATTCATGTCTGCGGTGGCGGACCCTCAAATGTGTGGAGATAGAAGATGCCAAAGCTGTGCTTCAATGCGATGATTTAATGGCTGTGCGTCTGAACTTGATGATAGATGAGGGGATTCAGATGTGGTAGTGGATGCGTTTGTTGAGGGTGAGAGTCAGGTGAAAAGATCAACGATTAAAACTAGTCTCTCGGCTTTGAGCTATTCTCTCGGCACTGAGGAATGAGGTCTGGCGGCATCACAGCGTCATACGCTGTTACCGCTGCTGGGAAAGATATCCCTCGTCCGATCAAGACTTTTGCTGCACGTAATATCACGTACGGAAGACACCAAAGAACGTGCTGTTTATTGTCTTCAACCTTCTACCTACGGTTGAGGTCTGTTTGTCTATGCTTCTGTCCTTTTGCCATTCTTGAAACAAAATAAAAAATTGTTTCTTTCAACCTGGACTCTTTCGACAATGCCACATTCTACTAACGGTAAAGAAACCCGTCAAACTTCGGAGAGAGCATCATCGGTAGACATTGGAGTCGTGGACAAGTTACCTAGCTTAGGTGTTTGGGCAGTCATAGTAAAGAAAATGTTTCCCAGCTCGCCTAAAAGCCCTCATCAGCCATTGTTTTACGGGAATCACCAGACTAAGGGAGCCACTGACCGAGACCTCGAAAGCTCCCTACTTTCTGATGCCTCACACAGACCGCATACACCGCTGTGGCGGCTTCCCAGACCTTGAACCACGATGTGATGTCTCGACCCCCTCTGCCAAAGATTCGCATCATGCACTTACTATCACCTGCGAACATCACTTGTTAGAGTGAGCCTCGCATAAGAGAACGGGACTGGCATTACTGACTGGATTCCAAAAACTGTGGAAGAGGAACCTGGACCGTGAGATCCTCTGGTGGACCGAAGATCTCCGTTGCCGCGAGAGTAGGCATGTCACCTAGTATACTCCTGCACGAGGCCCATGGGCCGAAGGTTCCTCGACACTGCACATCCGGGTGATATGTACCAAGGACAACTGCCATGTTTTGTCCTCCTGATGAGTGTGAGCTTTACAGCTAATTCTCAACCCACACAGCTTTTGATTCACGAGATACTGGACCCGCCAGAATTTCAAGTTTTGCGACGTACCTATTCCAGTTGCGATTCCGCCTTTGGACTGCCTCACCGCACATTGCAAAATCAACTCATACGCGGCATTGCTGAGTTGATTGATGCTGGCGACGCCAGTCCCCAATGAGCTGTCAATCAAGACCGGTTCGAGGTAGCACAGCGCTTCGTCTGCCATGGGTCTTAGCGCGACCATTTCTAGGGGAGAATCTGGTGAAGAAATTCGAGGACTCTGATAGCATACCTCCCATGAGTCGGTAAGGGAGTGGGAAGACGTTGATCCCGTGGCCAGAATGGCGTTCTCCGTAAGTAAAAGGCGTTGAAGAGCGCTTGTAGTAAGATCTGGCATTCTCGCAGTCGCCAACGTCGGGATTGAAGCCGTATTTTTCTCCGTCACATTGGATCCGTATCTCGTTTGATACGTTGAGCCGTATTGCAGTTTCATCGTCAGACAGGTTTGCAGGCGAGCGGAAATCTACAGACGAGAGTTGTATCGTTTGATCTCCGGCATCTTGTAGCGGGCTTGCGAACGTCAGCGCGAGCGGAAACATGAAGACAAGGACGGATTTTGAGAACATTATTGTCAGAGGCGGGCCTGGGCTAAAGGATTTGAATAATTTTGGATTGTTAGCCCTTTTGTTGAGCAAAGCAAAGCCGACGGAGCAGTATCAAGGCGCTTCATCCATTGCTGTCGGCTACTGTATTATAGGCGACGTGTAGAGCAACTTCCGCTCCACGCAGAAATGAAGCGCAGAGAAACCCGTGGGGAACAATTTCCCAAAGCGTATTTCAAAGGCGCAAGGCTTTTGCTTGGATGGCAACAATAAGTCAATTCTCCCTGTTCATGTAAAAGATGGGAGAAACGATGACACATACTATTGTATTGAACCCATAAACCTCAAGAACCTCAAGCCCATCGAATGATTTCTTTGCTCCTCAACTCCAGCTTTTCACAAACTCTCCATACATTCTCCCATC
The DNA here is from genome assembly GCF_014066305.1 of Letharia columbiana. NCBI lineage: Eukaryota > Fungi > Ascomycota > Lecanoromycetes > Lecanorales > Parmeliaceae > Letharia > Letharia columbiana. The sequence continues at coordinate 397,887 of NW_023501084.1, forward strand.
CGAGCTCATATGCCATCCTTCGGCATGATGCATGCCGCCATCTTCCATGCGAGACTTGAGCTTTAGTCCCTCCTCTGGAAAGATCCCATAATTGCTGACTGTTCCGTGCATCTCCACCTTTCTTTGCGCCAAGATAGAGTACAATTCGCATTCCCGGCTTTCCCTGTAGCTTAAACTGACGTTCCTTACATCGTTGCTTAGCCTCAATCCCGACCACCTGTTCTGCGGACGGACACCCAGAATTACATGGCACATCTGCGGGTCCGTTCAGGCCAAAGCAATCAGGACATTCCACGCAATCCGAGGGCCTCAACACCTCAGGATTGTAGGTTTCGCTGTATTGCAAACAGGCATAGAACTGTATACTAGTCTTCTGGGGGTGCCTTTCCGTGAATGGTCTGGCGAGCAAGAGCGACCGATGTTAATTTTCGCTCGGTAGATTAGGAAAATAAAGTATGCCGCGGAAGTTAATTAGTCCTACTGCAAGGGCCCTGAGTCTTGTTCACTCCTCGGTCACACGGTCGATGTAAACTTCGCCACTGATCCGAGACTGTTGTGCCTGACGATACTATATATATAAGCATAGGAATTTTTGCCTGTTATGCTCGAAGCATTTACGAAAGTACGAGAAGGTTCTGCTTCAAGATTAGACACGAGATTATGCACTGGCAAAGCAAAGCCAAAGCCATCATGTTGTGTCTGGCATGAAAGTGCGAACCTGTCGGCGAGGAACAGGCAGCTGTGAATCTTGTGAATGTTCATCGAAATCAGAGACATGAAAACTCCTTAAAGTGCGTTACGGATTGCCTTTGGCTGGCTGCGAAACGGGTTGTCCGGTTCCGACCCCTCAGGACTAACGAACCACGGTTCTTCTATGAACCTGCCTTGATAGGGGTTTGGCCGTGACCAACATGATCAGAGGCGTGGCCGAGATGCGATCAAGGACTGACGAGCCTCGACAGCTTGTGATTGGTGGTATGGAGTCCCGCAGCTGTTCTGGCTAGTTATTCATTCTTATGCGAATAGGCTGCCGATTAGCTGTGCGCTGGTGGATTTGATTCCGAAGGGCGTGTAAGGAAGGAAGATGGTTGATGAGTGAAGGGAAGGCAAGGAAACGCTCTGGTGACGGTAGGTTGAACGATGAGATGGATGTCAGATCACGTTCTCTTAGCTGAGATAAGACATCCGACGTGCGATCCCGAAATCTTAGATAGAATGGCATCAAATGCTCACGAGCTAGATTCAAGTATCATGAGCCTCGTAGCGCGATGCGCAGACCTGATTGTTGAGAGCTCAGAGACAGTTACCCTGAGGTTATCGCATATGAGCCTACGATTCTCAGCCTGTTATGCTCGGCATCTCTGGATGTACAGTTTCGGGCAATGGTGATTGAAGTCCCGTGTTTTCTGGCAATTTCGTCTTTAACATCCCATGCCCAGACATATTCTTTATTTAAGATCTAGGACAAAGATCCCGTTCAAGACAATTTCTGGTACAATGCTTCGCGAAATGTGTCATCGACATGAAAATATCCGGTGCTTTCCCGAAGACTGCGACCAAGGGGATGGACATGATAGGCATATTCGGACCAAGATTCATGCTGTGCACAGGACGAGCTCACCATCTCCTTGGGACTATGAGCGACAGATAAGCGAGAATCGTACAGAGAAGGCCGCCTCATGAGTCAAGACAGGTTTGGCGAATGTAGAGATGCGAACCACAAAAAGCGGCAAAGTAGCAGACAAGGCAAGAGCGATCAGCCAGGTGAGCGCAGCAGGAAACTCGAGAGTAGGAAAAGCAGAAAGAGTGGAAGGCAGGTCGGCGTGGTGATTGAGTCTTGTTTTTTCAGTTTCGAGAGAACCTTGAGGTGCGAATGTCGAGTACCGTGAAATGTGTTGACGGCTAAGAATTTCAAATGTCAAGTCCAAGCCAAGCCCAGAAATCAATGCTGTTGCGCTTGATGTTCTTGCGTCAGGGCGTATTCCTGAGTGTCTGGAGATGATGCTCATCGTAGTCTTCAGCTTTTTTGCAGGTCCATCTGTATGAGTACTGAATGATACAGGTCTGGGGCTTTTGATGCGGCTGGCTGTAAGGAAAGGGATTGGAGTACCAAGTCCTTCTAGACAGTGGGTCGACAAATGCAGCAAAAGTAGCAATGTCGGGCAAACAAAGGAAGGATCGAGTGTCTGTAAAGCTCATTGCTGCCTTGTGGAAGCAAGAAAGGGCTCATCAGTTCATTTGACAGCTCCTTTTTGTTGTGAATAAGGAACAAAAAAAAACAAACAAAAATCCCACCCTCAAAAAACGGTCCTCTACCCGGATCGAACTCAGCTCCTAAACTCCATCTCCGACAGTCAGGAATTGAAAATAGCAAAAGGACTCACATCGCAGCCTCTCTGAGAGGGTGGATGCTACAGGAAATTCAGGCTCATGGAGATTTTCAGTCATTGCCATCTTTCACTTTCGGGAGGCACAATGTAAAGGCTTGCTTGATACTAATCATGTCCGCACGATTAGCGCGACCTTTGAACATGTGGCCAGTGTATGAGGTCTCTAGCTACTCCTCAGCTAGCCATACGATCTGGACGATTGAAGGAAAACCCGCTATTTCGGAATATATATTAAATAATAAAAACCTCACTTCCAATTACCGCAACGCATTTAGATCTTACTCTTCAACATTCTTAAGTCATTACGATCACTCCTAGCTTTCTTCCTTTGATTAGAACTTGCTTTGCGCTTTCTTCAACTCTTTCCAAGGTACGGAATCTCAATAAGGCAATCGCGCTCGTTCGCTGAAAGAGCAACCACAACACACGCTACCACGTTCTTCTCTAATGCAACATCCAAAGTACTGCACTGATGATAGAGAACTCACCAGTTCTTTCGCACAGGTCCATTCGCATCAACCCTCGCTCTATCCAGTCTGCGCTTCATCCGCCTACCTGCCACCACTGACCAGCGCAAACCCGAGCCCCTGACGTACGAAAAGCTTCGACTCCGGCAGACATCTCCGGCATTTGGGCGCATACAAGATCCCTTCCACGGCCGATGGTATCCGTCATCATACCTCTTTCCAACACGCCTCCAGCGTATACAGAGCTCGAACGACAGCACGGGCGGTGCGGATCCACCACGCCTCCACCCATTCCATCGATGCTGTCCGCGGTTAAAACACCTCTTCTGGCATCGAGCCTCCACGTCTACACCGATAGTTGGCCATAGGCGGTGCCAAAGAGCGGGCTCTGGGCTACAGTGGAGGGTCAAGACAAGACAAGAGGTGGCAACAGGATACGGACGCAGCAATGCAAGAACTACACGATCAGTGGGCAGGTCGGAGGGGCTATTTTTGCTGGAAGAGGTGTTTTGACGAGTACTGATCCGGAGTAATGAAGGCATTGGGTAGGGAGATAGGTAACAGGAAGGCGGTGAGCAGCAGGAATTTACCAAAGCCCGGCGACGCATGTCGAAAAGACCCTTGTCAGAGCCGAGGGTGTTTGAGGTAAAGAGCAATGGATATACGCATGCCTTTCTACAGCAAACCGTTACGATGGGAAGAGATGAGGTGGAAATAGGAGGCCTGCTGAGCGATGCGGTCCAGGTTCTATTTTTGCCTTTGCACCAACCCGTACTAGACAATTGAAAAGGAGTTACGCATTAAGTAGCGCAGTCAGAAATCTTACTGCCAGGCTTAGCAAAAAAGTTAGCCGAATAAGCAAGTTTTCGGCTCGCTTTTAAATCACTGGTTTATAATATGCAGCTGCTAGGCGTACGGCCCCTGTTTAGTAGGCATACAGCCCTATCCAATAGGGTATACGCCTATAGGCTAATGACGATCTGCTGAAGGAGTAGTCCTGACCGGTTGAGACAAATAGATAGATACGCCTTGTCCAGCAGTCAAGTGTAACACGTGCTAGGAATACGATCGAATTAATCTCAATGAGGGACTTCTTGCGCCCTACAGTCTTTTCCTGAAACAAATCCATCATGGAAAACACCCAAAGATGACGCAAAGCCGAGAATCTCCGAATCCTCATACTTCCACTTTTACTGACCGCGTTCCTACGTTCAATCGTACATGATATCTTGACTTTCAATCGCAGCCCCTTTGTCCAACAATTCCCAGAAATTGTCAAGAATTTGAAGGCGCAGGACCATCATGGCCCCGAGAGAACTTATTCGAATCCACCGCTGCGCGCCAGTAAGTCACCCTAGGTATGTAATAAATCTGTGAACGTGCTCCAGTTCACTGGTAAAATAGTGACGGGTGTCTCACCCTCTTGTAGTAGAATAGGCAACCATCTACATCGGCTTCCAACCCGTTCATGGAACTGGGCAGACTTCAGGCGAGTAGAGGATGATTGCCAGATCTGTCGATTCTAGGCTTTGACAAATGCATGACACAATTTCCGTCGCAAGCGATAACGAGGGGGGGGTAGGCAACGAGAGAAGCAGAGATGTTGTGCGGCGGTAGAGAGTACAGTGTTCGATCGGCCGCCGCAAGAGGGCCACAGACACAAGATCCGCTTGCCTTCGAAACATCAGGCAACCTGAGCATAGAACGACGAATGATAACAAGGTAGACGGAAACGGTAGTCAAAGAGCGTTGTGTTTCTGCAGAATCGATGTTGGATTATGTAAATCTAATTTCAGATAACGTCAATAATTCAGAAGAGAACGTTGCTGCAGTGCCTCAAGTAGATTTTCGACGAGCCATGAAAAGATCATTTTCTCTTTTGCCCTTCTGAGTCTTCCACAGGCGCCATTTCCTAAAAAGGTCCATAGCTCGATCCGGTACACGTCAACTTCTCTTTCTTTTTCCTTTGCCGAACTCCTGCTTCGGATGATCTCATATCTTGGCTTCGTCGTGCAACTAGATACTTGTTTTTTTCTTGGCTGCGCAACTGAAACGGTAAGGATCAAAGCCTTACCTGCTGCAACAACGGGCGGTGGGAGCCTTGGTTTGGCGGCCGAAAACGCGAACCAATAAAACAATCACCCATCTCCAGCGATTTCCTCAGATACGACAAGCCCACAACCTATATCGGGACATCAAATTCTTGGAAAATATCTTCGGTGAAGACGGCACGCCTCACAGCATACATACCCCTTCCGAATTTGTCTTCCGTTCGGTGTCACATGGCCGAAGCTCGGACTTGCTCGTTGGAGGCTCCATCACCCTTCTTCCATAGACTTCCCGAAGCTCGCTAAACCATGCCTGTATGAATGTATCTTCAAGGCAAGGATTCTATCAGCACGCTATAGGCTTTGCAGCTCTGGTGATCCATCTCAATTCCATCGTGGGCCTGATCTTGAGGCTCGCGATATGCAGGTCTGTTGCTTACGACTCGAACAGAAGGATTCGCGTTTTCACTGTGTTTATCGCTTGATTAACATTCCCAACCTTGCCACCGGCATAGAAATGCTCATTTTTCCCCTCCTTGTTCCATGGCGCCTCCACACAGGATTTGGCAACAAGTTTGGCCCGACTTTGACGTTCCTGATTCGCTCTGCTGGCTTCAAGAGGTTGGGTCTTAGGTGATGAGAATGACCTCAAGATAATGCACACGTACGGGGAGCGAGTTGAGGATAAGGATGCTAATCACCCTCCCAAGAGGCCACAGTCCTTTGGCGCGAGATGAATAGGCACCAAGTAAGCGTGGCTGCTGCTCGTCAATCTGGGAATCGGCGGAGAGACGGCAAGGAGGAAACCCATTTTTCGGGCCCTTGCGATGTTGCCCGTCATTCCTGGGTAGCGAAGGTGAATTGAGCGTTCCGTGTTTACAAGGTCTTCGGCGATTGGATATCACAATATCGCCTGAGTAGTGCCGTTACCTCTGTTATCTTAAGCTGAAACCGAGCACAGAAGCCAGAGGGAAGCCGATGAAAAGTACTTTTGAAATGGGCTTGTTCGTTATATTTCAAGGAGAGTGATCCGCGAGTCATTGGTCGCCATTGGTAGTTTGCAGGACCGTCATTTACCTCTCTCCTGAGTCATGTTTTATCAAGAATCATAAGCCGCACATTCTACGCAGCAGAGCTTCAACAGCGGACCTGCGGGAGCAGATATCACATCGTTCTCCGTTCTCGGTGCTGGTCTGTGGGCCGAAAAAGTAGAATCAATGACGGCTTCAAGTATCGGTGATCTTGAGAGGTCGCAGACTGAAGCTCTATTTTGGAGTCCCTGTTGCGCCTGGTCATCATCATCATAATGGGCGAGGAGAAGCATGTTCGGCATGGGCAGACATCGCCGAATGTTGGGGGGCCAAATCCGAATCGCCACGGGCGGGCGGAGAAACTCCGCTCTGAATTCTAATCCACCCTTTTTCGGGTTGCACCTGGCACTTGATGTACGTGGTTCGTGCACCAAGGAATTGCACTGACTGCCTTGTGGAACTGTTCTGGTTTTAGTACATCGGGTCACCTTCTGTGGGAAGGAAGCGGGTCTTGGCAGCGGAAACAGGAGACTGTGCCCACTGGCAACGTACAAGTATGGCTAGCTCTACGCGGGCTGTGGTAAAGTATTGACTTGATTGAAGAGCATGAGCACACAGCATACGGGCGGGTATACTTTCGCTCGGGTAAATATACAAAGATGCCTGAAAATCGACCATTTGCCACCATCCGATCCCGGAGCCGTTTGCTTGCGGATTAGGGGGATGCGAGGCTCCACTGAGTGCTAGAATTCACCGAGGCAGTCACCAAAATTCAAAATGATTCTACCCTCCACCTTTCCACCTTCTAGCATGGGAATCCGCAGTTGTTCGTCCGAGCGCCATTAGCATAACCCCACGCTCCATGAGGACCTCCTTTTGGAAGGACATTTTGGAGACCGCATTGATGGGTTGAATCATACGCAGACCAGACCTCGTTGGAGGGGCTTGGCAAATATGGGTTGTAGTAGCTCATATAGTATGGGTCGTCATCCACATCTGGAGAGGTCAGTAAAGCCATCTCAAGCGGTGAACAAAGTTAGAAAGGACTTACTCCCGGAGGTTATCTCGAACACTTGAGGGAGCAGGCTGTCTATTCCCTCAGTCTTACCATCCTGCACGTAAAGCGGTCCACCTGCCGTCCCGCCGATCCGATTCCTTGGAGTGCCGCCGTCGAAGAGATCGATATCGTATTTATACTGACCATCTGGATTGGTCGCGTCCGCCGAGGCGTTGAGCTTCTGATGCTGAACTATGTTTGCCACACACCAACCGCCAATGTAACTCGTGGAGCCCCATTGCCCAGTACCCGTCTGGTTGATGGTGGCGCCCCATGCGGTCACGCTCGCCATGCTGCCACCTATCCAGGTCCCGTTGGGGAAATCCATATACATGCCAATGGGTCCTGAACTTTGAAGTCCACAATGAGCGTCCCGTAATCTGTCCCTGCGCCCATCTTCCCGTTCAAATTTTCGCAAGTGGCGTGTTGAAATTCGGATCACGTGACTCTTGGCGTCTTGGCGGTCACGTGACATGGTCACGTGACACGCCTTAGCGTGTCCGTATCTAGTCGCTCTTTCCTCCATAGTAACTCCATAGAAAAACAACTAAGTGTCTTATCTCATATTTCCACATGGCGTTCCCAATGGTAACGTCTAAAGGCATTTCAGCGAAATTGGACGTCACGATGCATTGCGCACAGTCTGGGCAAAATTTGGAGCCAATATGGTGAGTGATAAATTGCCACACTTGTGGGTCCTGTGCATTCGTAGGGTTGGTGGCGAGGAGCAGAGTCACAAGACCGGAGCCTATGGAAAAGAGGCTTTTCATCGTTGCAGTATTCTGGGCTTGGGCAGAAAGAGATGGAAAGCGCTAGCGTGGTATTAATATCTGTCTTCTGGATAGAGGAAATGCACAATGACTAACCTTTTTTACTTGATTGTTAGATGGGCAGGACGAGAGAGAAAAATGGGAGCAATTGAGTTGATTATGTAGAGGACGATAAAGACAGCGAAGCCGCATCCAATTTCAGGAGAGGCCCAGTTACACGGGACGATAGCTCAAAAATAAACCTTGTCCCGTGGGATTGATATACGGTCAAGGTACCTTGCAAGGCTCATAGTGATGAAAATTCGTATAACAAGATTGAAGATGTGGGGTTCATTATTTCTACCGTAAAATTTTAGGTAGTGTTCGTAATTTGAAACAAACCGGCCCGTCAAAAGCTGCGTACTCCGCATCATAGGTGGAGACTACTATCCGTGGATCAAATGTTCATCCACGGACGAACGTATCATTGACGATATCGTGGCGTACATCTCATAGACGAAGTTCCACCAATCGCATATATCATCCATGGATAACGCCATCATCCACAGGTTTCACGTCGTCGCCGTACTTATTCATCCGACTTTTCGATTTGGGGTACCGTAGGTTCACGGTGCGTTGAGGCGCGGGTGGATAAGGTAGGTAGCGGGGTGGAGTGGACTTTAGGTCTGTCTTCGAGAACTCACCCCAAGGTTAATCTGTTGGGTGTCGTTTCGGGACTGTGAATCTACTTTCGGCCCCTACAACAGTAAACAGTAAGCACGTTAAAGTACGAGTATAAACTATTAGGGGCTATCAAAGTTACTTCTACTTATGAAATAAGTCACTTATTTACCCCTTCAGCCCTATATCAGCCCTATGATAAGTAGAATAAAAACGACTTCTGAGTTGCTTCTTTGGAGGAGCAATAACAGTCTATAAGCTACTTATTTCGTATTCTATTATACGCTCTAGAGTAGTCTTCTATATATATAACACGCTATTATAGCTAAGCCTAATCCTATAGGCGTTATGGCTAGAAAGAAGCCTAAACGCGCCTTGACAGACGCCTACATTAGTTATCTACTTACTAAGGAGGTGACTAAGGCTTTAAATAGTAGCGATTCCAGCCCGTCTGATTTAGAGACGGATCCCGTGATGCAGACATTGTTGGATACTATTAGGAAATGTACTCTGAAGCCTCGTCGGTCTATAGTGTTACGAGCGTACCCTTGACACACCACTCAGCCCTATGGCTAGCGGGCCTTGGCGGAGGCATCCCCTACCATATCATGCCTCCTTCCCACATACATAGTTCGGTAGCCTTATTATCCTAGTTCTACCTCACCCATACTGGTATCACACCTATGCTGGTCCTGACATTATAATAAGGCTCCTTCGTACACCCCCGGCGAAGAGAATTGACGGGTTTTTCACTTTCTGCTCGGAGCAAGCGACCGAGCCTGATAAAGAAAACGCTGGGTATTTCTATTATACAGAAACCCCACCACACATCCAAATCATCAGATACCTATATCATTTGAAAGAGCCTACATCAAATAACCTACATCATCAACGATAGCCCAATCCATCAAAAAACGACTCCCCTACATCGAATACAAGAAATCCTTCTCCGCTCCGTTCCCCGCAAAAAGTTTATCATTAATCAATAGACCCCCGACGGACTTTCTACTATTCGAAAGGACACTACTCAGAGTACTCATAGTCTTTACAACGACTTGATCGGTCAAGAAACGAGTGTTACAGACCCCCGCGAAGAAATAAATTTCAACACTCAACACAGAGATTTACCACCTTTCTCGACTCGCGCACGCCTTCACAGTACCGGAGTTCCAGAGATCTCTCCATTCCACTCGATAAGGAACTATTCGATATTGCAATAAACCTCCACGGGGAAGCCTAGCCAAAATCGCCATTTTTACGCCTATCTTCTTTACTTCATTCTTACCTACATTTAACACATCATGAGTTCCTCAAATTCTCACTCAAATCCACCTACATCAACATTAAAATACGTCCCTCCGCATCGCCGATCACCTACATACCATGGCTAGCCTTATCTCACATACGACGACCTATATAGAAGATACTCACCTCCAAATTCACCACGACTCTATATACCACGTGTGCAGCGCTCTATATCTGCTGAGGATCTTTATCAGCGATTCACTAATCAAGAGGAGATACCAGGACAACAACAGGAGACGCAGGGCCAAAACTCGCCTGGGATCTCTATTCCACCCCCGTCCCCACCTCCACCCACTCTACGAGATTTCGAGGCACTCAGAGCAAACCGACATCGGCCAATATCACCACAGCCACTCAGACAGCCACTCAGCCCAAGGCTACCAGATCCACCTGTCTTCACAGGCACTAATTCAATACCATTTGATGACTAGAAAATGAGAATCCGAGACAAGCTTACCCACAATGATGATTATTTCCCCACCGATGCTTTCAAAATTGCTTACGTTGTAGCGAGACTTGGAGGGAAAGCCAGTCAGCACGTGTCTACCAGACGACGATATCGCTCATACTCTACAGTCGATAATCTTCTAGATCATTTAAGCAACGTGTATAAGATACCCTTATCCATTCTTAAGAGTACCTTTAAACATGCTTACGACAAAATAAACCAAGGAAGTCAACCATTTCTCAAATTCTACGGTGATCTCATCAAATATGTCGAATATAATTTTAAGAATGATAGTCTCAGGAATAACAATCTGATAAACGATATACGAAAGAAATCGAAACTCCGTTTATATAACTCAATTAATCTATTGGCAAGGGATTAAACTATATCTGAATTAAAGAAACGTATTATAAGAATGCAGCTTCAATATCAACAATCTGCTAAGAAGTTCGCCGAGAAGAAGGCCAAAAGATTCGCGGAGCAATACGCAAAAGCAAAGGCCGAGGCTGACGCAAAGAAGGGATACTCGATCATAACTCGCCCTACTTTCAATACACAAGGTTTAAGTCTTGCTGAGGCAGAGGACCTTGCGGATAAGAATTGGGCTTATGCACAAAAGTATAGCAAATACTTCAAACCCGATATAAATATCGACGAAGCATACGAGCTTAGTTGCCAGGGCTTCCTATAAGCGACCCGGCAATATCTCGGACATCGCGTTTTCAGTCGAATTGAAACCGTCCGATATCTTCGCCATAGCCTCATTTTTTTCACATTCGCAAATCGATTCCTCAGGCCTATATTGCTCAACAATAACTTCATATCAGGCCCACCAAGCAGGCTTCCCTTATTGACGGATACCCAAGCATCCTCCGAAGCCATAGTGCGTCACCTATAAGCCTCACTATCCACGTCGATAGCCCCCATCGATATCGGTTATATGGCACCCCATAAAGAAACTCACACCAGAATCATTTAATATTGATTTAGAGTTTTAGCGCTTGCGGCTCGGTTCGGTTCGAGAGGCCTCAACCAATCAAATTGCATCATTTTATCGGTTTCTTCTCCATCATAAATATGAAATCAGATAGCCACCGCATAGCAAATCATTTTTCGGTCATTATCTATTCAATTCTTCATAGATCCTCGTCAAATTGGAAGCCCCTTAACGCTATAATAAAGTGCTATCGACGACGCGCTAGCGGAATCTCCGGGACGCGATATCGCTGTCGCCGTCACCGCCGGAGAAAGGTACTAATTTAGCCTGGCATACTAACACCAAAAGTTCTTTGTTTTTATGGATTTTCAGCGAGCACAAAACATATGCATGCGATGGAATTATTTACTTCTTTCGAAGGCCTAAAAAAAGAAGGGTGGAAGGAAAAAACCCCCCCCCAACCCCCCCCACAACAAAAAAAAAAAAAAAAAAAAAAAAAAAAAAAACCCCCCCCCCCCCCCCCCCCCCACCCAAGGGCCAAAAAAAAAAAAAAAGAGAGAAAAGAAAAAAAAACCCAACAAAAAAAAAAACCCAAAAAAAAAACCGCGAGGGGGCGGCCCCCCCCCCCCCCCCCATATCATGCCTCCTTCCCACATACATAGTTCGGTAGCCTTATTATCCTAGTTCTACCTCACCCATACTGGTATCACACCTATACTGGTCCTGACATATAGTCAAAATATCAGTAAATATAGATATCTGCTTGGAATGGAAGTATGAGCGACCTGATCTCTTTCGATAGCACGCTCGTATGGATCCTCAGATATTCGATAAATTGATAGAGCGGTTCGACTTAATAGCGGTGTTTCATAATGACTCTAGGTATGGACCGGAGCAAATGCCTGTGGAACGGCAGTTGCTTATTGCCTTCGATAGATTTGGAATGTATGGAAATGGAGTATCGATTCAGCGAGTGGCTATATGGGCAGGAATCGGATACGGAATAGTGGATATTATTACTCGTCGAGTGATTATAGTAATCCTTAGTAGCAATTTATAACGAGATTATGTTCGGTGGTTAGCGGAAGGATTAGAAAGAGAGTATATGAAGGATTGAGTAGAAGGATAGTTAGGTAAAGAAGCATGGTGAGAAGGATGGTGTATGGTCGATGGGATACTTATACTTATATTTTAGAAGCCTTATTGATATGGCGATACCTGGTTTGATCGTAAGAGTAATTACTCTATGAATGTCTAAATAATTAATACTCCGAATCTCAAGATTATCGACTATGCCTCGGGCTTCGTAGGAAGTCGTTATGATACGCACTGCTTTGTCGCTATACGACTCACTTAAAACTATACGAAGCTACTTGCTAAAGACGAATGGGTATGGATAGATATCGGATTTCCTCTTGAAATATGGTGTATAATTCCCTATAAGAAGCCCCTCAGCGATATACGCGAGAACCGCATTTTTAACTTGAATCTATCGAGGATTCATATTAAAAGCGAGCATGTAATTGGCTATCTTAAGGGACGTTTTTAGTCGCTGAAAGAGCTCCGCATCCAGATTTATAAACCGGAAGATGTGATATTCGTTATGGCCTAAGTCAACGCCTATATTATTCTATATTCTTTCTATATTGACGATGAATTAGAGGTATAATAAGACTGGCTAGAAGATGGGGCTAGCTTCGAACGATAGCTGAATGAGGATAGAGATCGAGAAGTACTCTAAATTAACGGCGACTATGTCGAAGAATATTATCGTAATAAGGAAGGTGACTCTATAGTAAGGAAAGGATATATGTGAAGGCCTGAAGAATAAGCTGTTGGATTCGAATGTTTCGTAATTCAATTATTTAAAAAGGGTGCGGAGAAGGACATTAATTAAATAAGCCCCTATGGTCTATGACTTACGCTGGTTTTAGGTGATAAACACTGTATTTTATGCTTGCGCGAGGGGTAGAGTAGACTTATAGGTTTACTAGTACCTTCGAATCTAATATATAAAAATTTGAAAGTAGGCTATGGAGAACGGAATCTTGAAAATATATTAAAATACGCGGATGGAGAAGGATCGGTATCTCTATAGTGACCAAATACTCAGTATAATACGAGAATAAGTGTATTTGAAAAAGTTCCTGCAAAATTTAGCGCCCTTTATTAGATTTCGAGTTGATTAGTATAATTTATCGAAGTAAATACATGTCGCGCTAACTTTATTTGCCCGTAATACTTTCAAAAAAGGCTTTAAGATGGCCCTCTCTAGCACTTTTCTGATAAAGAGAGATGTACGAAAATCTTATGTATTAAATAGGCTTTGGTAAGCGATTGCGCCTATATTTTTGCCCTAAAATAAGTGTATTGTAGCTGGTCTGGGCCTACTAGATATTTAATAGTCTCGCGCCTCTCTAATATTTAAGAAACTTCCACTAGATTACTACTTTTTAGATATTACTAGCTATTTCTAATAATTAATAGCTTTAATATCCTTTATAGTCTCGTTTAATAGCCTAGTTGAGATATTAGTAATGATATTCTACCCATATTTAAGCTAGATAGCGGGATTGAGAGTTATTCTCTTTATATTAGCCTTTAATAATAATCGGAGTCGCTTATTTCTTCGTAGTAGCCTCTATTCTTAATATACGTAACTATTTTATAGTATATTTATACTTTCGAATCTCGGCATGTTTAGCTATTTTTAGCTTTAGGCGACGTAGTTCTACCCCCCCCTATGTCTCTAAGCGCTTGATCTCTTTAATTGCTACATCGCGATAACGTTTTCGAGACTCCCCTTGCTTAATAACCGCTAGAAGATAATCGAACTCGCTAGAATTACGCTTACGACTCGTTATACTGGATATAGAGCTATTAGTAGGACTAAGATCGCGAGTCTCCTTCTGCTTACCCTTGTTTTTACGGGGAGAGGCCTTTATAATAGCGATCTTTGGGACTCTATTTTCTATTATTTTTATTACATCATCATTATCCTCTATATCCTCGTCCTCTTCTATAGCGGCTTCTAGATCTATAGCCGCTTCGTCGTCGGATCCGCTTTAAATAATACGCCTATTACTATCGGCTTCATTATCGGATCCGCTTCGAGTAGTACGCCTACTGCTACCGAGAAGAACGCTTAGAAGATCGATGCTTTGGCTGCTATTGTTGACGGTGTGATTATTGATATTTATACATTCGCCTAGTAGATGCTTGAGTCGATAGAATTTAGGGTATTCCTTCTTCGCCTCGTTTTAACTATCTATTATTAATATACTAGTATAAATCTCTTCCTCAGTATCAAGCCCACCATCGATGACTCCCATGATCTCTTTCGCCCTATAATATGCCTTTTCTAATATCGTTAATTGATTTTTAACAGCCTTACCATAGTAAATAAGCGTCCCCTTATACGCGAAGTACTTATTATAAGGCGGAAGTTCGCTGAAAAGATTATTAATAAGGTCACGGTACGCCGTAGCTTTCTTGACGCTAGTGGTGGGATCGTCTAGAGTAAGCTAAATAGCACGTCTAAGGAATTGATTATTCTTAAATCCTATAATAAGAAGATTAATGAGTTTTCTATCGTTATTAGATTATCTAGCTACAGAGACCTTCTTGTGCTTAGAAAGCTTTAAGAGGGTCTTCTTGGAGGGAGCTATTCTACGAGAGGTCTTCGTTGAAGTGGAGGTGGAAGTTATAATGATTGCGCTGAGGTATTGTCGTTGTAATGGCTTTGGGAGGTGTTTTATGTGGCTATGGGCCACTGTTGAGAGGCGTTCTCCGGCCGTTTATGTTTGTTAAGGCCCTATATCGAATGTAGTTAATACGATATCATTACTATAAGACTATTTAAGAAGAAGAAGAAATAGTCATTACTTATAAGTCGAAATAGATGAGGTGCTATCAAAGAACTAGTAGCTTATTGCATTTCTACTTATTATAAGTAGAAGTAACTTTGATAGCCCCTATTGCAGTGCATTTTATTAGAATCTGTTTCAGACAATTTCTATTATAGTGCGTCAAATGTCATAGAAAATCATGATGATTGATTTTGGAGTCTATATAAATAAGACGCTTTATCCATGGAATAGAAAAGACCCTGATTCGTGAAGGAGTTCGAACTTTATATTATTCGTATACGAGCTCTCACTCGTATCAAGAACAGACTAAGATTAAAGACCCTGAATGTTGAGGGAAAATCGAGAAAATCAAGGGATTTGTTCAGCCTCTGAACAAACCCTCAGTCTCGCAGTAAACCTCTTGCCGAGATTAATATTCCGTATCAAAATAGATATCTTCAATCTTAATTCGTGTACTACATACTGACCGCGACTGTCCTCGGAATCCAGGCTTTAGAATATGTGTGTGTGAGAAAACAAGAAGCACCCAACACCATTTCACCAGCGTCATTAAGAATCGAACCTAACACAAACTAAATACCCCCAACAACACGACCACAACCAACAGGCGTCCGCCCCGGACGGTAAGCAACCAACGAACATTTTCCGGGCATGAAAGCACCGGGGGAATTCAAACCAACGGCTGTTCCCGGTTAAGAACTTCAAAAATCTAAGGCTAATGGCGCTGCCAGTAAATAAGAAGCATCGCAACACCATTGTACCAGCGCCATTAGGAATCGAACCTAATACGAACTAGATACCTCTAACAACAGTGTGCGCAGGGGCTGCAGAATCCCTCTACTCTCTCACAGAAGGCCGGAAAGTACCGCCAGTAGGCACTTTTAAAACCTAGGGTAGATATTATTAAGGCTCGAGTTCCACCTGACCGAAATTAACCTCACCGGACTTGCAATACCTAAGCCAAGTCGCGCGCTTGTTTGTGTTGGATACTTTATTGATGCGATTTCAGCATTCCATCTCGACGACTGCTCCAGGTCCACGATTGCAACGAATGTGGGGATTATGATCCGTAAGGAAATGAGTATAGACTTAACTGGCTCTGCAGGCTGAAGTAGCGTGTAGAACAGCGAATACTTTCAGTTCCGTTCCCAAGCACGCTGGCTTTGCGACCCTAGACAGCTATGAACCAGTATGGCTACATGGGCTCGAGCCCGTGATTCGTTTCACTTCCCGCTAAAAAAACATGGAAAAAGGTGAAACTCTGAGGGTCTTCTCTTAGCTGCTACACCCATCTGACAGGAGGCGACTGGGCCGCCTTTGTGTGAATTCTTGCTAAGACTGTCTGGGTAAGTGGCGGAACTCGACGAGGTACCCTACCGCTGATCGCTGCTGATGTGGAGATATTCTTTTTCAAAAAAGATGACTTCGTTTTGGTGGTATTAATTAATGAGCAAAATTCTGCAGCCATGAAGCTTGACTCTCTAGGTCGCCGGACCCGCTCAGAATACGTTAGAAGACGACTTACTATGGCATTCCGGCGACTTTTACACCTCTTACTGCAAAATTTGCTCTCATAATGTCAAAATACCCCAGGCATGAACTAGCCCTCAACGCAGTCAGAATATGTACGCTGCCGAGCCTTTGGACATCTCGTGCATTCACCATCTCGCAAGTCTTGAAAGCATGCGGGACATCGTGGAAGCCGGCGGACTGAAATGGCGTCCTTTTGCGAGACAGCAGCTGCGAGTACCTTTTTAGAAGGGCAAATTGGAGATAGTGAGACGAAGGCGTGTAAAGGAACGAAAGTTGTACACGTCACGCTGACATGGTAGCCCACATTATCCGTGAACCGACCAAATTCTTTGCAAACCCGATTTGTGCCCTTCAAGCAGAGAGACGATGGGCTGTAAGCGGTACACCCATTCAAAATCGCCTCACGGATCTTGTCAGCTTGTTCAAGTTCCTCCAATGCTCCCCGTTCGACAACCGGAAGGTGTTCAACAGCCAGGTCGCCCAAAATTGGAAAGCAAGGTCCGATCCAGATTCAGTTGCAAAATTGAAAACCCTTGTGAACCGTCTTTCCCTGCGACGCCCCAAGAACACCATCGATTTACCTCCTCGAAGAGATAACCTTGTCGATCTAGAATTCCACGAGCAAGAGTGGGAAGATTATCAAAGAGTCAAAGCTATGACTTTGAACAACCTCCAAACTGCCGGCCAGGACATTCACGGCGTCACCTTTTTCAACGCATTGAAGTGGGTCAATGAACTTCGTCTGATATGCA
The DNA here is from genome assembly GCF_014066305.1 of Letharia columbiana. NCBI lineage: Eukaryota > Fungi > Ascomycota > Lecanoromycetes > Lecanorales > Parmeliaceae > Letharia > Letharia columbiana. The sequence continues at coordinate 415,154 of NW_023501084.1, forward strand.
ATCATGGAATGAAGACCCCGATAGGGACGCAGAGATCTGAAGAAAGACCACCAGCATGGAGCATACAGCAGGCCCAAGCGCACTTCGACCAACTTGATGAAGTTGGACTGGCCAAATGCTCCAACTCCAGCTGCTGTCAAGACTTGTCCTCTGCTTTATCAAGTGAGACTGGTGCCGAACACGAAGACGAGCCCTGAATAGGCGAGTCATTGGAGCTCCGGTGTTCCTTGTGTTTCAAGGATCAGGACAAAACAGCGAGCAAGATTGTCAAGGTATGTAATCATCTTCCCCGGCGTTCTCGGAAACAAGATGCACGGAATGGGGAGGGCAAGAACCTTCTCGAGGATGAATCCTCAGGCCCATCAACTCTGGTCACTCCAAAGAAAGACGATCGCGTGCCGACCAAAGTGAGGAGGCTTTTGCAGGACTTACTCGAAACGCCAGAATATATCAAAAGGTCCGTCGTTACCCTCGTTCTGACTCGAAGGTGGCTAACATCCCAACTCCAGCGTCGTCTTCCCCTCCTGGACCACTTGACGCTCACTGTCTGTAAGTGCGGTCTAGGACACGAAAGACGCAAGGTATGTCTCCGCATACGCTTCAGTGAAGGTCATTTCAGGGGTATCGTGTAAGTGCAGTTTATAAGACTTGATTGTATGTTGACCGTCGGAAACCAGACGCCCCTTGCTTGAAATTCGTGAAAGACGACATCCGGTCTACATACATAAGACGCTATCCCTTCAACTTGTGCACCAAGAACCCCACCGCCTTTTGCTGTGCGTCTTTAGCCCCAGCCGCAAGGTTCGGTGGATTCTTCTCATCGATCAACGTATGACCAGCGCCCTCGAGCATGTGCAGCTCAACCTCCACGCCCAACTCCATCAACCGGTCGTACGTGAGCTGAGACTCGGCCGGTAGCACGAGCTTGTCGTCTTTGCCGTGGAGCAAGAAAGTCGGCGGGAACTTCTCCGTGAGCTGGGTCTGCAAGATCACCTTGCGCAGGGCTTCGGGGAGGAAACCTTCCCGCTGAGCCAAGGTTAGACCTCTCAGGAATTTGGACATCCCGTTGACGCCCAGTACGACGTCGACGAATCCACCGGTGCGCCACCACCAGAGCAAGAGCTTTGTCCTCCCACTGTCACCGTTCGGTGCGTCATCACCGAGGAATGGCATCGGGTCATCGGAGATAGGCTCCTGTGTGTCGTTGAGAAGATGTGCAACAGACTCCTTGGTGACGATTCCTCCTTCGGGGTCTGGTACATCGCGGTCTTTGACGGCGAGCCAGTGGTCATCCAAGAGTTGGCCGCCCTGGGCATACTGCAGGAGTAATGCTTTCGGCTTTGGTTCGGCAACGATTCCAGCAGCGCGGGTCGCATAGCCTCCGCCCGACTCGCCCGAGACGGCTATGCGGCTGGCGTCGAGGGTGACTCCTGATGGGAGATGCGTCTCGGAGAAGCTGGGGGAAGCGAGGAAGGCGAAGAGGCTCTTAACATCGGCGATGATGTCGAAAGCGGTAGAGGGGTACAGGAGGCGATGGTCTGCGCTGATGAAGAGGATGCCGTGCTCTAGCATTGCATCTGGGGTTGGTGTCAGTGTGGTGTTCACTCATTCATTCACTTCTTCCTTTCCGCAGATGGAGATTGTGAGCCATGCCTTTGAGCCAGTGCTGGAAGAAGAGGGTCTTGCGGCACCCTGCGATCATGCCGCCACCATGGAAGTGCACAAGAGCTGGTACGAGTCCTTGCTTCGGTTCTGGTGGTATATAGAGATCGAGTTTTATGTCGAGAGAGCCGACACGGGAGTAAGTGATTGTTTCCATGTTTTATAATCGTGACTGCATTTAAAGACAGAATGTTGGAAATATATCGAGGATTGAATCAGGAGATACAAGGAGACGACTCAGTATACCAAGAATCTGTAAGCGCTAGAGCGCGAGAGCGCTAGCGTCACCAATAGGACCTACCCAATTAGGGTTAGCGAAACAGACGCATGTACGCATAAAAGGGGTGCGTCCAGTTGTCGACTTGTCCAAAGAGACAGCCAAGAGTGGTAATCATGAGAACGGCTCTGAGCAGCTTTATCGAGCAGTAGAAGGAGTGGAGAGCATATGTACAATACGTGGAAAGTCATCGCCGCATTGTTCTTTGACCGTTATGTGCAAAAGTCAAAGAACAAACAAGACTGGTGCCTGCCTTTGCTGGTTACCGTGGGCTAGATGTTGTGACATCTTTGAAGCGGATCTGTTATCTGGGGACGAAGGCAGCGCATTGGCCGCACCAGGAGAAGGAGACGGTTGTGTCACGGTTGGGCCCTTTATACCTTTCGTTCTTATCTGCCCATCAGCAGCTCGAAGCGTATTTGGCTGGCTTAAGTTCGAAAAGTATGGCAGTATGGACGTATTAATCCCTTCGTATATCAACATTAGCGAATATCATATTCCCATTAGCGTACCCCAAGCAACACTTCTGGAAAACCAAGTCCAAAGTGCGAATACCCCTTACCACCTTTCCTGCCTCCCTTCCCACCCTTCACAAACTAGGCCCCTCTCATCCCGACTCGCCACACTCTCCACATCCACATCTCTCCTTACATGGATCGCTTGCGTCGTAATCCCCAGCACCCTATCCGCCTTCTGCGTTATCGGTGGACTAATTTCTTTCGTCGTCACACTTGCCCCCTTTCCACCCTCCGGACCAGATTTGCCGTTCCCCTTCTCCCCATACCACCCGGAAGTCTCTGTCAAAGTCGCATCACTCGACGAAGTTTTTCCCCTCCGAGATGTGAGAGTCCACATCTGGCTCACGCGTATGAAGATAGGTATCGTGCCCGATTTGAGGATTTCGCTGACGCCGGAGCGGTCGCCTCTTTTGGGTGCAGTGCCGCGCATCTTGTTGAAGATGGGTTTGAGTACGGGGAGGCAGGCGTTGATGACGCCGAGGAGGGCTTCGAGGGAGGTGAGCATGGCGATGACAGCGTAGGCTTCTTGTGCGTTGGAGACTGCAATAGTACTTGTGTCGTAGATTCGGTAGAGAGTAATGGCGCAGATGCTGTAGCATCATGCTAATCAGCACAGTCCCGAAGCGCTTCATGTCGGTAGTAGAGGATACTGGCTGGCGAATGGGAAAAACATACGCAGTACCCATGCCAAACATGCCACTCAACATCATTTTTTTCCCTACAGCCATTTTCAAACCCCAAAGGACCGGCATCGGCAGCACCACGGCCGTAACATCGAGAAAAAGATTGAAAATCCCAATGAAGAGGTCTAGAGACTTCTGATCTCCGCAAGATCCTGTACCTCCAACCGTGCGATCCCATCGATAGGATATAGGTTGGCAGATAAGGCAATCTGCAAGGATAGTACCGACGAAGAAGCAAAGATTGACTGCGAGGACAAGGTAGCAGACTATGCGGAAAAAGCGGGTTGGGAAGATGCGGATATAGAGGAAGACGATTGAGGCGCGGATGAACGTGACGGAGGCGACCCAGATAATTGGGCACATGAATTGGCTCTGGTGATGTACGTGTCAGCATGAATGTGGTGTTGAAGGCAAGAGGAAAGGTCCTACCTTTTGTGAAAAGATGATTGCTTTCATTATATCCTCTTGACTCATCTCTTTGGCCGTGCCAAAGCAACACCCTGGAAATTCTTAGTCAAACGCTGGCGAGATTTATTTCGTATCGCTTCTGGAAGGGGCTTACCATATATGTTCACGGCGGTCTCCCCTAAAGCACAGACCTAATGCAATTAGATGGGCGAATGCTAATATCCGGAAGCCTAGCTCATACCAGGCCAGGCACAATGAGATAATCATTCAACTCCAGCGACATCTTCTGGATTCTTCTCGCCCAAAATCGTAAAACAACTGCAACGGCTGCGAGACCGGAGAATACTGAAAGGACGGTGATATGTTTGACGTAGTATGCAGCGCCGAGGCTTTGGTTGTCCGACATTTTTGGGATCTTCGCAGATACTTCCAATGTTTGTTGTAATGAACAGAAAAGCCGGCGATACTGTCGTGACGAATCAAGTATGGAGGTTGAGGAAGTTAAGGTAAGGTAAGTAGATTAAACAAATGGGGATCGAGTGTTTAGAAAGCGTCAAATGAAAGGCTCGAGACGTTTTCAGGAAACGGAGGATGGATAGAAACAGCAGGAAAAAGAATTCAAGTTGCCATGAAAGATCTTATTACTAAGTACCCCCCCCTCCCCCTTTTCTCGACGCTCTGCTTGTTTCCCAGACTTCCAAGAGCACAATAGGTGGTTTCAAAATATCTCCCACCCACCCTCGCCGCACAGCGCAAACATTTCCGAAACGGGGAAAGGAAGAGATACTTAATAATCATAAAATAGAGGACAAAAAAGAACGTCTCCTGCGGCGAGCACGTCTTCTGCCGTTTCATGCTGGTGTCAACGTCATGCATGTAGACACGTAACGTGAGAGCTGAGCATTGAAACGTGCTTTGCCTCATAAGCACGTCAACCGGACTTAGGAGAAAGGCACAAATACGATACACGGTAACTATGAGAGGGGAAGCCCGGACCGTGCCCGGGAGCACAGTCGCCGAGGATACATGAATTGTGGCTGTCCAAACGAAGATCTCTCGTTACAGCGCAAGCAATTTTTAACAAAGGACTTGAAGTGAAGAAACGGGTAGATGAGAAGGGCTGGTGGGAAATAGGGGCGGAGTGGTGCGGCGAGACTCGGGAAGAACCAACAAAAGATAAGCGTAGCGAGCGGCGTGTGCATACTGCATAGGTACTATACTCTATCCGCTGCCTGACTTGCATTAGACGCATGTTAGCCGTACACCCTCAGTTAGTCTTGCCTTGGCGTTGTATAATTACCTATCACTTTGGCCATCCCAGCTCTGATCATAGAAAGGTACGCATCTTGCCGTTGTGCCGCGTGAGGAATTAGGTACCTTGGTAGGATCCTCCAAGTGTGTGTGGCTGTGTCTTCTTCGACTGAAACTGCTTGGGTCCCTTTATTAGGCGCGCTTCGAAAGTACTGACCAGAGCTCCTTGTTTCTAAGCAGCCTCTGCTGTGTGAACTGATTCTTGAGATCCTTTCGGGGCAATGGAGCAAAGATCGTCTTCGCCGGCACATTCATCTAAGCCAGGAATTACAGTGTAACCCAAAACCCTCGACGATTGGTTCTTGAATCATTGCGCTAACGGCACAAGTTTCGCACTCGGAAGAGTGCCACAACCGGAGTCAATGATGGTCGCACACCCAATATTCGTTGGAATCAAATGGCAAGCGCGGAATTGAGTGTGCCCACTTTCTCCCCCTTCAAGCCAGGATTTGATATCGCACCCGTCTGCGTTTTGAATATCCGCTGCAATCGCCGGCGACTTTGTCTTTGTTGGTAAGTTTTCAAACGAAAGGGTTGACGCAGCAAATTGTTGCAGTCGACGGGAGTTCAGAAAGCCCACTTATCGACTGAAATTGCATGGGCCACCTTGAAGTTGAAAAGCATTTGTCTTTCTCCCGACCATATATCGACATAATCCCAAGGATACTCCTCTCCTCTATTTCCGCCCGCGTAATAGCAAGCTCCTTCTGTTTTGCTAACAGGCTCTTTCTGCCACAGCTGGGCCGGCCGCAGAGGATAGAAAAGGTTTGGATGGGTATCAGGTTGAGCGAATCTACTAAAGAACGAGAATGTTATGATGACGCCGATGCAGATAAGTGGAAATGGAAAGATCCATCGAAGTCTTCCAGCGGTCTTGTGAATAGATCATCAGGTTTTCACAGAAGCTTGGTCTATTCTCCACCGCGGGCTCGTTTCAATGCTTAATTTTGCGGAGCTTCTTGATGGAGCAGCGCAAACCGGGCTCGATGTACGTGGTGAAAGATATGTTGAATGAAAACAAGTAGTGGAGTGACGCAACACATCCTTTCCTTAGGACAAGCATGTCTATACCTCTCCTGAGATCGACTTTTCCAGGCTATGAGGTTATGTTCAGAGACCACCAAGGTATGAAGTGGACCATCGAGTGGCAAAGCATGATCAAGGGTCTTGAGGGTGTAGGGCTGACTGGGTACCGCAGAGCGAGGTGCTTCATTGGCAAGCAGAAAAAAATGAATGATGATAGACGATGTGCCCGCAGAGATGCTGTTCGGTTCTGTATGATTTTCTTGTTTACAATGACGATTAGAAAGGTTAAGTAAGGGAGGAGAACGCGTTTCATACAGCGCTAGCAATATATCGCGCTCCCGTAAACATGTGTTCCTGAAGGCGACTTCCCTTTGAAGTCCACACATTAGCCACCACATATGCAACACACTGGGCACTCGCTCATCGCCTTTGCCCGTGATGAATGACAGTCAATGGCCTGATACCGGCCGGCATCGCCCCAGAACCGTCTCCGATCACTCAGCGAGTCTGAAGGCCGACTTTGACAATGTTCACAACACTGTGAAAGCCAGCGTGTCCAGAGTCATTAACCTTCCCGCAAATCTCCGAGCTCAGAGTGCAAAGGGCGTCACAAATGGCATTGCCGAAGCTGGGTCGAATGGGCACTGCTCTAAATTTTCAGAGATGGACAGGGACACCTTTACTAATATTATTCTTGGCAACATCAGGACTCAAACAGCTGCCGGAGCGCCAGATACAGTCCTGCTGACCCAGTTCTACGGACCACGCAAATCCTATCAAGAGCTTCACGCCAAGCGCATGGCTCAAATGCCTGATACCGCAGCAGATAATCGTCTCATTGCTGTTGGCAATGGTACCAATATTGTAGAGATCAAATCATACTCAGCCAACATCATCCTCAATATTGTACACCAGGCGAGCGTGAATATAATAGGAGGTAGGGACTCCCGATACTTGGGAGAGGCTATCTCGGTTTTGCTTGAAGCTTACTTCTCCAACGACTGGTTCAAAGGCTCAGTGCGACTATCTACCGCAAGTTTGTTAGACCGTGGCGATGTCAAAGTTGTTGCCGACGCAGAGCACCGCGAAGACCTCGACCGACTCATCCAGTCAACAGCATGGCATGAAGAGGTTGGGAGAAGTCTGGGTCCCTTGCCAAAACAAACCTATAACATCAGAATGCACAATATTAGGATCGACTGTATGATGTTTAGGAACCGGATAGAGAAGTCTATTATCATCAGGGCGCTAGCTGAGACCAACTTCCTTGACGACTCTGATAGCAGCGTCCGCAGCAGCAGCATCAATGACATAGCTTGGTGTGGTAAGAAGTTGCGAAATAAGAAGGAAAAGGGACCACCGCCCTTATGGTAGAGTTTTTGCCTCCAGAGAAAGCCAATAAGGCTTTTGCAGACAGTTTGTCCTGGCAGGGAAAACGTCACGCCTGCAATATTGCGGATCGAGGTCAATTCGGTCTTCAGAGATGCCTAACTTGTCAAGGCTACGGCCACCTTTCGGAATCATGCTCTGCCGAGCCTCAATGTGGGATTTGCGCTGCGCAGCATCTGACGGAACAATGTACATGTACCAAGATATAGTGCGTTCTCCGCGGTGAGCGTCACACCTCTGGTGGTCGAGGACGTCTGGTCTGGAGGCATGCAAAGAAAAATCCCGGCTTCCCAACTACCCTCTTGCCTCCAGCCGCCGAGCCCGTCGCTGAGACTAAGATCGCAATCAAAATGGAGCCCGACCAGCCAGAAAATCATTTGATGGTACCCTAGACTATTATCCTACTCCTGGGACTCTGCCTCAGCAAATCGATGACTTCAGAGCCGGCCGATTGGCAAGAGACACTGGCTTCCCGTTCAGTACTTCAGCCAGACTAAAGCGTGTGGCCGAGGATGGATCACCCGAGGCTGAGTCTGGTGGAGACAATAAACGCATAAAACAGGAAGTTCTCAAGCAAGAAGAACCACGGCATCGTGAAGATTCGTTGGGCCCCTACCGACAGCCTTCGCCATACATCGTCCACAGACCTTGGTAGCCTTATTCGCTCCGTCGAGGTTCATGGCCATCTGGTCTTCACGTGGAAGCCTTCCCACCCTTTCGGACGCACCCTACATGGACAGCTAGAGCTTGTCGAATCAAACTCTGTCGACTCTTAATGCCAAATCAGCGATTCTCATGCTCTAGACTTGAACCCTAGACACCTTGCCTACTTGATTCAGCTACTCTCGTCACTGCCGCCAACTACCAGGCACACTGGCTCGCGATGCATCAGACGTGGCTCACCTTTGCGTCTGCATAACCTACTGACTGATTTTTTTTCACTTCATACCATTATTGTCTCCAGGCATCTTCGGCATTGTGGTACCCCATCGTGTCCCAGTTTTCTAGTAATTGCATGCTTCTTCATTAGACAGACATCAGAGCTTGTGCATAAGGCAACGGGCTCAAAGCCTACGATATTCCATAGATCGAATGCGGATAGATTGAATAAGAGTCTAGAGTTTACGACATAAGCAAGTTTTGGGAGGAACGTTCTTCGGGTGCGTAATTCCCTTATAGATGTTGTCGTATCTTTGACATGGCTTCCAGAGTCGACGGTTCTGGTGTCTCCGATTCTTCCGCATTTCCTCAGTTCAGTAGCTACTCCGCAAATAAGTTTTGTGTTTTTGAAGCATCTGGGGAAGTAGCGTTTAATCAATAATCCCTAGCACAGCCCAACGCCATTGAAAAAGGTAACATCGTCATCGTTTCCATCGTCGGCAGAAAGCGCTATTTGATTTGGAGTACAAGCCTGCCTCAAAGTTGGCGGAAATAAACAACCTATCATGATATGCATCCCACGTTTACCTCCTTTCCGTGGCTTCCGAGGTAATCCCTCGTTCCTCACCACCTGCGCTCCTCACAACTTGCTCCCCCCGCCTCACTTTGAACCTCGACAAGCAATTTCCCCGTATTCGTCCCCTCATATAACCCCAATAATGCCCTCTCAGCCACTCCCAACCCTCCCTTCACAATCGTTTCCTTCCTTTGAATCTTGCCTTCAGCGAGCCAGTTGGAGAGCTCTTGTCGCGCAGCTGGATACTGATCCTTGTAATCAAATACAATAAAACCCTCCATGCGAATCCGCATGGATATGATCATCAGATAATTCTTCGGCCCCTTCGGCTCAGTGCTATTGTACTGACTGATGGCGCCACAGATCACGAATCTGGAATGGGGCTTTGCTCTCGAGAGCGCCAAGTCAAGAATATCACCGCCGACGTTGTCGAAGAAGACATCGATGAAACCTTTGGTGCTGGTTCGAAATTTGGTGGCGAAATCCGCGTCCTTGTAGTTGAGGGCATCATCACAGCCCAAGTCCCTCAACCACTCGACTTTATCATCACTACCAGCCAGACCCAGCACGGTCGCGCCTTTGAGCTTGGCGATCTGGCAGACCACGCTTCCTGTTGCGCCCGCAGCGCCGGAGACGACGACGAAATCGCCGCTTTTGACTTTACCGACATCGATGAGACCGAAGTAGGCTGTCTAATTACAATTCAGGGTCAGTATCGATTCTGCAAGACACAGGTGTGGGACAGGCAGAATGATACGCATCGGAGGAGGATGACTCGGAAATATACTCACTAAGCCTGTCATTCCTATGATGTTCCGAAATTTGAGCTCCTTTTCTCTGTTTCACATAATATCACATGCTGTGATGATAGCATAGAATAACATACCTAGGACACCCAAAGCATCAGTCAACCTCCCACCCTTGGGCACATCCAACCTCTGCACATCCCCATCCTTGTCCTCCACCACCGCCTGCTCTCTCCACCCACAGGCAGCATAAACATGACATCCAACTTCATATTTGCTGGATTTGGACGCAACAACTCTCGCAATAACCGCGCCGCGCATGACGCCGCCAATGGGGACGGGGGGCACGTAGGAGCGGGTATCGTTGAGCCAGCCTCGCATGGCAGGGTCAAGAGACAGATAGATGATCTCGACCAAGGCTTGACCTTCCTTGAGGTCGTCTTTGTTGAGTTTCTTCTGGGGTTGCATTTGGAATGTCTTCCCAGGTTGGACGTCGGCTTTCGGGCGTTCGGCCAGGACGACAGTTTGCGTGGTCGCCATTGTTGTAGTCACAGTGCGTGCAAGCGAGCTTTACTGGGTTTGTTCAATTGGGTATGCGATGGAGAGAAGGGTGTCGGAGGGTATTCCTCGTGGGTGACCTGGGTGAGAGATGGGAGAGGAGGGGAAGTGTGAAGGATTTGGGAGATTGAGGAGCAGAGAATGTGGAATGAATGCTGAGGTAGACTTGGATATATATGTACTTTGCTGATTGAATATTTGCCCTTCAAATATTCGAACCTCGGTTGGTCCGTCTTTTCTCCTTTTCTCCCGGCCATAACTTCCTGATATAGAAGCTTGGAACTGAACTTCGGCTTGCCTCAGTCTTCAGACGCTATCCCAACGTACGAGCTTACCCTATCGGGCATAAATAGATGCGGAGGATTTCCGCGCGCTCGGGTTTAAACCTCGGAGTTCACACATTAGAAAACCCCGAGAGAACGCGTCGAGTAAAATGTCAATATTCTCAATAGGTACGGTACTCTGCTCAATGACATAAAAGTCCTGGACAACCATTCAATCTGAGCCGCAAGGCTTGTGACATCTCTCCCGAGACTCTGTACGCAATGCTTCAACTCAATTGGCCCCATATCCACCCACACCCTTCTCAAGATGCCTTTGATCACGCAGCCAGTCTCGAAGCCGACTTCGATGCTCTGGACGCATGTGTGAAGCTCAGCGTATCCAAGCATCACAGACTCCCCACATCGTTGCAGACAGATATTTTTACAGGAATTCTCAAAGCCTTGTCGGACCCGGAGTACCCCTACGAAGATTCTGAAGCGGACAGAACCCTCATTGGAGCTCTCATACTCAAGCACATCACTGTCGAAGCTGCCGAGCGAGCGAGAGATAGGATACCTCTACGGCAATATCACGACATCCGCAAGTCTTTCCAAGAGTTCGTTACAAAGCTCTACGCTGGGGGTAGTCAAGCCCATCCCAAGACGACGACTGGAAGGGACGAGCGTGGAGCGAACAATGTTACGGAGCCCAGCCCAGAACTCGAGCCAACACTCGTAACCCGAGACTCCTGTAGTCGGCAAAGCGAAGCAGTACGGCCAGTGGCGCTGATCAATGGGGATGATACACGCGAAGGAGCTGGGCAAGTAGACCAATCTTGCGAAAAGGGGCGGGATGATACACGCGAAGGAGCTGGGCAAGCACACTTATCTCACGTAAAGGGGCGGGATGCTACACCGGCAGCCACTGCCATCGACCGACCCAAGAAGAAAGAGAGGAAAAGGAAGAATCGTGATGGGCTTAGGCAGACAAAAGAAGGGGACAAGGCAAGCGTCGCGGGTGGTGGTGGCATCTTGGATATCATGGGCAATCAACCCGGAGTCGAAGAGCTGCGAGTCCACGCGGACTGGATAGACAGCGGAGTGGAGACAGACGATGGCGAGGATCTCTTGAGGGATGTTCAAGAACATCGAAGCTCAATGCGAACACATTCGTCTGCAGCTGCAAGATTTTGAGAGCGAGCAACTGAAGGGGTTCTGCTATGTTGCACGTGGTAGACGAGTTAATGGAGGAAGACGACTCGGGGTGTAGACCTTATGCATGCAGACACTTTGGTCAACGATCCAAGTGATCTGGCCCTACGGCCTAACGATCAAGCAGACTACCAAACACGAGTTGAACACAATGAACACGTCCAGCAAGGTCCGGAGACGGAGCAGGAG